>NC_061513.1:65653662-65756853 GCF_022539505.1 Lolium rigidum | reverse complement strand
CCCACCTCAACCTCTCTTCTAACTCTCCATCTTCCTAAACCAACCTATTTTGCTTTGGAGATACTCCTTCCCAAGTGTTTGGGAATATTTTGCAAACCACTTTTGTTGTACATAAAATCATGGAGCTATTTTCTCCTTTTAGCTCTATGCATAACTCCCCTCTTAATGCCTTTTTCTCAAACATCATTTTATGTATAGTGATGTGATTCTCTATTCTTCTCTCTTCATTTCAAACAACACCTTTCTCTCATATTCATAAAACAGTTTTTATTTTGAAAAGAAAATAAAAACATACTTATAAAGAGAAGAGAGAAAGAAAATAGAGAGAAACCTAAAATCTAACCTAACCCATCTAACCCAGCCGGAGCCCATCTAGCAACCTGGCCCAAACCATCCTCTCTCCTTTCCTTCACACCACCGCAGCCCACCTGGAGGCCCAGGCCTCCTTACCTGAAACGGTAGCGAGGCTCCCCCTCTCTCTCGCTTTCCACGTCGACACGAGCTCCCCATATCGGGCAATGGAGACACCGCTCTCCACGTCGCTGCACCTCGCCATCCCACGGTCTCCCCTCCTCTCTTTTAAGCAGCTGCGGCTCCCCTGGAGAAAACCCTAGCTAGCTCCTTCCCCATCAAGCGCCGCCACACCCTTTTCCTCCTCCTCCCAAAAACCCCACCGAGAGCTCCTTCTCCGTCTACTCCTCGCCGTCGTCGCCATGGCCGCCGACGACGCCACCTGAGCCGTGGAATCGGGCCACCGCTGTCCCCTCTTCGTCCTCGTCTGCATCACGGAGGCTAGAGCGCCAAGATCTGCACGCCTCCTCATCATCTACCCTCGGCCACCTCTTCTTCTTCAACGCCGGCGTCCACCTCTGCCGTTCCTTCTCGTCACCGAGCACCCCAGGGTGAGCAGCCAACCTTCCTCCTCTCCCTTGCATGCCCCACGTCTCTGCATCGTCGATCATGAGAGGGATCTGAGCAAAAACCGAATCGAAATCGAAACAAAACGTCCAGTTTTTCATCTCACAGCACCCCGTCTTTCGACGCATCTCACCGCCAGCACAGGCCACTCCAGCTTGCGTTCTTCATACCGTTGGAAAGCTGAGGCGAAGGGATACAATTTTAGTTTTGGAGTCACCTAGTTTCGATGCCTGTACACGACGCCATCATCGACCAAACTTTGGATCAGGATGCAGATCTGCTTCCTTTTTCAGTTTTTGCAGTGACGTTGTCACGTCTTCCGACGAACGCCGCCAGCGACACAGACCCCTCCAGCACGCGCCGTCTTTTCCACTCGAAGCACAGTGTCACCAGCTTCATTTCAGTCTTTGAATCATCCAAATCGGTACAGAAACGAAGTCGCCATCGTCGTTCAAAGTCGGGTCCAGAAACAGTTTCGTTTTTCAGTTTCAGATTTCGCCGTGTCACGGCCTCAACTTCCGTCGAGCCTCGCCGCCACTACAGTGCTCCATTTTTATCCAATCTTGTTCCATTCGATTCGTGGCACAATCAGCTTGCTCAACTACTCCATATCCAAGCAGTAGAGCCCCCCGTTCTCTCGTCATCTTCGTCAAAAGTTCATGCCAGCAAGTGTCTGTCCTCAGTTTCAGCTGTCGCAAAGTTCAGTTATCTTCCATGGTTAGACCTTACCTAGCTAGCAACCTGGGTTATATCAAATTCGATCTCACAACTCACTGGCACCATCTCTGCTCCTTCACGCAGGCCGCCCGAGTTCGAATCCCCTGGCGCGCATAAAACCCAAACCTTTTTGCACTTCCACGCTGGCGCCTACGTGGCCTAGCAGCCCCACCTGTCATGGACCGTGGCTAGGTTCTAGCTTTGTACAAAAATTCTCCCGCCAATCTGAAGTCTTTTCAAATTCCTTTTATATTTTGAAATCTGCCTAAATTTCAATCTAATTATTTTGCACTTTTCGAAACTCAAATTTGACAAATGATATATCCATTTTGATCAGCTTTTCATGCTCTATCCAACTATGAACTTTGTTTTGGGTTTTGGACAAATAAAATTTGGACATAATTAAAATCTGAAGTTAATTGGAGTAATATGGCATAATTCATATCTCTCATTCTATAATTCCAAATTATGCAAATGACATATCCATATTCATCAGAAAAGTGAGAGGAATTCAAATCTTGCATTCTCATGCATCATTGGCATCATCTCTGAATTGTCTAAATTAAATATGCAACATGAACAAAAACTATATGTGAGGGTGCTTATCTTTTCATGTGTCATTAGAGCACCCCACTTAATTTTGCCTTGCACCAACCATCTTGCCATGTCATCATGCATCATATTGCGCATTGCACTTGTATTGATTTATGCTATATCTTTCTTGTATGTGCTATTTGCTTCTTCTCGAGTAGACGCCGACGCAGAGCAGTACGAGCCGGAGTACGAGTTCCCTCTGGAGGATCGTGTCGGTGCTTCTACCTCTGATCTGACAGGCGAGCCCACCCCTTCACCTATTTTACATTTACATGCTCTTTTGATCTATTGCTATCCTTATGTGGCGATTCTGTTGTGTCACGTGTCCTATCCACCTGTTACCTATATCTCCGAGATACACCTCCTCGCCCTACCTGTTGTTTGTTGTTTGCCAGCTTTGCGAGTCGTAGGCGAGTTTAGGATTTTTGTTGATATCTCGAAATGTTCGGGATATCTTGTTGGGATGTTGACACATGTACTACCTTTTCAAAATGATGATGATAACTTTTGCTACAACTTAAAATTGCTAAGGGATATAATATGCAGAGGCATCTGTGAGCCCCTTTGCGAAAGCATCGGAACTTTGACTTGCTAATGTCCCCTAGGACCCGAGTTCTTGTTATCTGTTTCTAAGGCCGAGCGCGCTAACCACTCGTGGGAGGATTTATCGGGACCCCCCATCACCCATTACCATTTCTCAAGCTTCGTTGAAAAGGGGCCACAACCTTGGTTTTATTTGCCTATGCCATGTATGCCATGCTTTACCTCATTGTTGCCTTCGGGTGTTTATTACTTGTTGCCTTCGGGTGTTTATTACTTGTTGCCTTCGGGTGTTTATTTCTGTAATGTACCTTGCGGGACGTTTAGCGAAGCGTGTGGTTCGCACGCCTAGCCGCCGGCGCAAACCTCTGAGTCCGTCTCGGAGTACGGCCGAACTTCGATACGGGTAGCTTAGGCGGGTGGCCCCCCTAGACATTCTTGTTGATTTGGGAACGGTCTTGTTGTGAGACTCCGCCGTAATTAAGCGGGTTCGAGCATGCGTGTATGGTAACATTGGTGCACCCCTGCAGGATTAAATCTTATCGATAAGCCGTGTCCGCGGTTATGGACGACTTGGAGCTGTTTAACTCGATCATAGAACAACTTACACCTAAAGTTGTCGTAATAACTTGCTAATTACTTGCGTAGTAAGTTAGCCCTATTATAATGGAATGGATATAAAATTGTCAACTGTGTGAGTGCCTTGTTAGTACCTCTTGGCTAAGGGGGATCGCATTTGGCTGGGTTGTTGTTTGCAGAGTATAGAACTGCTAGAATATGCGCTCTCTCACCTTCTCTATTAGACGGAAGTTGTAGTGTGTCTCTATTGGATAGTGCTTTGCTGCCGCTAAACTCCACATATAGCCGGGCGAAGTTTACACCGCCCACCAGCAAGCATAGCTGGTCTTGTCTCGCAAGTACGTGCCAACGGTACTTACCCTCGTTTTTCTTCCACTTTTTCCGGAACCCGCTTTTCGACAAACAGGTACGACAGATGATGAGCAGTACGCAGGTGGCTACTTTGTCGAGTTCACGGACGACGACTTCGTTGCGTAGCAGGATCGTTCCTAAGGCAGCAGCATGTGGCATGTTGGTTATGGGAACACCGCTTGATTATCTTCAGGACTCTTAGTCCCATTTGGTTCTTGTCTGTACCCAGACTATTTGGCTATCTTATGTATGATGTACTGATGGGATATGTTTCCCTATTGAGTGTCATTTGGATCTTGCTCATTAGAGCGTTGCTATATATATGAACCTTATTTCCATCTTTTGTGTCATACATAGTCGTGTTGTGATATTCAAGCTGTATTCTACCCTTGTATCCTGTGCACAGTGTGTGTATGTGTGAAGTGCACAGGAAGGTGAAGCACTCGGGCACGGAAAGCCTACCGTGAGCCTTTGAGGTGGGCGTTGTGTGCATGGGCGTGTCGAGCTGTTGCTTGGCCTACCCATATGCTTGGGAATGCGAGGCGACCTCACGGTCCTTTGTAGTGACCTCATGCACATAAACCCCTCTTACCTGCGCGCTCTGGGTTTTCCTACTCCTGGGGCTTACAAACTCCCACGGTTTATCCGCCGGGTCACAACTGAGAACACACGGAAGGCCAAACGGCTGAGAAGCAGGAAGAGTGGTACTGTATTTGGCTGACTGAAGAATACTTTTGGAGGAACCGACTAGGGACGCGGCGGTGATGGCGTCGCACTGGCTGATGAGCACTTCAAGGGGGCCTTCCGTAAACACCTTGTGAAACAGCCCAGATCCACAGACCACTGCTCGATTTCGCCATCGCAATGAGGCGGGTGGTACAATGGGGTTGGTATTTTCTTGGGAGATTTACTGATTCGAACTTTGGGAGAGAGATGGCGATCAATTGCGACAGGTGGGGGTTTGAGTTGGAGAACAGAGGCTCTCAAACTGGGCACTGCTGGATAGGATACGAAAGTGCCATAGCGGAGACGCAGGCGCGTGCTATGGAAGCTGGGCGGAGTGGGGATAGACGACGGAGGTGAACCGAGACGCTCCTCCTCTTATGCATATACTGCCTACTGCAGTTTCGAGGAGAGTGTGAATGTGTTCAAAAAAAGAGGAGAGTGTGAATGTGTTCAAAAAAAGAGGAGAGTGTGAATGTGTTCAAAAAAAGAGGAGAGTGTGACTGTGACCCGACACCCGAGTAGGAGCAGACGGACTATAGGAGTAGCCCCATCATTACAGTCCATTAATCGTGCTCCCTACAATAAATAAGTGAAACGTCCCAGGCTTGTGTTGTCTAATCAAATCGATGGCCATGTCAGTATTATGGTGAACAAATAAAACAAATACACACCAACCTTGTTCTTTTTTCAACATACACCAACCTAGCAAGGCATCAACCTTCTCGCCATCAACTAGGACTCCGTGGCTCCGTCCCACCAAAGTTGTCTCAACTTTGTAAAAAAAATACATCTATCCATCTAAATTTTAACAAAGATGAGACACTTTTGGTGGGACCGAGGGAGTACAAAAAAACTTTACTACTCCATGCTAGTATCGGCCACTTTTCGAAAAGTAATTCAAATTTCAACTAAAGGCGTGCTATTTTATGGTCCTGAAAATTGCCAAAAAAAATACAACCAAAAAAATGCAACAGATCCATGTTAAGGGGGTACACCCTACGCAATATACATTAAGAAACTTTGAAACTTCAGCGACCTTGTAAGAATGCCCATGACAGTGCATTTTTGCCAAATTAGGAAGAGACGAAATATGAATTCAACCAAAGAAATCTAAACGAATCCTTAGACAATAGCATAGTTAACACGTTCAGAAAAAAATGATGACTCCAAGAGAACAACATTAGCAAGAAATACTCCATTTTAGTTTGAACTTGCAGTCACATATATATAGTACTACCAAAATACTAATACTCCGAGCTGTATTCTAGCACTCCAACTAGCTAGCTAATAGTTCTGGAGTAGTAGTACTACTATACAAGTCCAAAATACATCCGAACGAACCCTATTTCGAACTAAACTACTCCCTCCGATCTTCGAGTAACTAAATGAAGATTATTGTATAACGTTCTTGTTGATGCAAACGCAGATAGGCAACACACGCTGCCCTCCATTCTGCTTCGCGTAACGGGGCGGCACCGCCAGGAAAGAAGTGAGCTGCTGCAACATGATCGAGCTAGGCGTCGGGGAGCTCGTCGGCTCGATTACCGCCATCAAGGTGTCCGTCGAGAGGTCACCGGTCCCAGCCGTCGCCGGCGCCGGCGCCGGCGGACCAATCACCAGCAGCTGCGCCTTGTACATCGGAAACAAGCACGCGGCCGACCTGATGCACACACAGGACACAATGGTGGTTGGGCTGAGCGCGCCAACGGTGATGGCGAACACGCTACCGTCTTCTTCCCCACTGCCGATGAACAGGTGTCCCTGCGGTTGTACCGGAACACGAACTATGCACCAGGCGGGTATGCCATACTGGAACGTAAACACTGGGATGGAGTGGGATGCTTGGAGGTGTACTAGGAGCTCCCGCGGTGGGCCGGTGAAGCTGCAGCCGGTATTGATGGCCTCTGTGCAGCCGCATGGACCATGCGGGCACGCGATATAGTGCTTGTAGGACTCCGTGGAGGCGACCCAGCTCTGGCAGCCGACGCACTTGACCATTGCCCCAGATCGATTCGACGGCGGCAATCTTGCCCCAGATCGATTCGACGGCGGCAACCTCGCCGGCTGCTCGCACTTCTTGCACGGGTTCGGCGCAAGCTCGCCGACGCAGCGCCGACAGCCCATATGACCGCCCTTGCCTTGCACGGAACAACGTACGTGGCATCAGTTGTCATTGATATTTCTCACATGTGAACCTAAGAATGAAATCGGAAGGGAGCGACCTTGGATATGGGGGGTTTGAAGGGCAGCAGGCAGAGGGGGCACAAGAAGAGGGCCTCCTCCATTTTCAGAGAAGAGTGATCGGGAACACAAGAACGGGATGGGTTCTTTTTTATATACATGCCTTGGAGTGGAGTATGGATACTACTACTTATAGGAAGAACTTCTTTGCTAAGAATCGGCGTCGGCCGTACGCAACCATAGATGCACCAGTGGCTCTGCAGTTTGTCAAAATAAAAGGACAGAGCTGCAGTGACTTGAAGCCTCCAAATCTCATTGTGACTTGGTGCCACCATCTACCATCCATTTGAGATCCAACGTTCCAAACTATCTCTTATTTTGAACCTAAAAACAAAAATTATTCAGAAAATTATCAAAAAAATCCAGTAAAATGTAGATCCATTGTTCTAAAATCTGTGAATATTTCATCCCACTCGGACGACTAGCTTGTGATTAAAGAGCTTTTTACGTATATGAGCACTAGTTTAAACTAAATACTCCATATATTTTCTCACAAACCTTTGATTCAAATCGAATGAAACTTCACCAAAATATAAATCGAAATATGCACGATTAACGGGAAGTTCTTGAAATATTTCTGAGCAATTATAATAATTATTTACTTTAAATTCTAAGTTGATCGCATACATTGGATCTGAGATGGATGCTGGATGGTGGCACCAAGTCACTGTGAGACTTGGAAGTATCAAGTCAGTGAAGCTCTACCCCAAAATAAAAGCTTCGTGAAGGGGGCAGTTTGGTTCAAAAAAGAAGACAGTGCCAAGAAGTTGTCAAACAGTACCCATATAGTCAAATGTACTCCCTCTGATTCAAATGATTTGACTCAACTTTGTCTAGATATATGGATGTATCAAGTCACTGAAGCTCTATCCAAAAAAAAGACTTCATGAAGGGGGAAGTTTGGTTCGAAAAAAAATACAGTGCCAAACAGCTGTCAAATAGTACCATAACGTCAAATGTACTCCCTCTGATTCAAACGAAATGACTCAACTTTGTATTTTGCATGTTAAAGGTTTTTCGTAAAACTTGGCCAATCTTAACATAGTTTGCCTTTCTAAAAATAAATATCAACCCTAAGGCTCCTTTGATTCATAGGATGGGAAAACCATAGAAATATGAAAAACATAGGATTGAGATGTAATAATAAAATCCTTAATATGCCTTGAAAACCCACACGTACGCTCTTTTTAGGACATAGGCAGTATGAGGTAATGCACCCACGCGCTGTCATCTGCCCGTTCGTGCTATGTCTCCCAAATCTTGAAATATCGTCAATTATCCATTTCACGTCCACACTTCTCCCTCTCTCCACGGACTAGGAAAAAACCCTCTCTTCACTTCCCCTTCCCATTCCACCGATGGAGAGCCCAACCGACGCCATCAACGCAGCGAAAGCGAAAGCCGCGCGGCTGGCCTTAGCCGCAGAGGAGGCGTCCAGAGCCGCGACCGCAGCACGCATGGCCGCAACGGCGGCGATCATCACCGCAGCGGATGCCAAAGACGAAGCGGAGGCCATTGCCGAAGGTCGGGCCATCGGTCGCTCATCGGCATCCGATGCTTGTTGGTAGATGGGTCCACTCTCTTGGGAAGCATCCCCTAGATGACGAGGACGAGGTTGAACTCATCTTTGAACCGCCGCCGCCGACCTTCGACGAGAATATCGTCGACGAGGGGGAGGAAGTATGTTCCGATTCACCTCTCTCCCTTATTCAACATAGCCCTGTATCGATTTGCGCTACGGTATCTCCCTCTCTTTTTTGCGCTATAGCGTTTTGAATTAGCGGCAGAATCTTTTTAGATTCATATTCAGTATTAGTTTCAACTGCTACATATTTGCTTCACATCCGATTCACCTCTCTCCCTTATTCAACATAGCCCTGTATCGATTTGCTCTATGGTCTCTCCCTCTTTTTTGCGCTATAGGGTTTTGAATTAGCGTCAGAATCTTTTTAGATTCATATTCATTATTAGTTGCAACTGCTACATATTTGCTTCACCTGTTTATTTGGCATGTATCAGGTTGCTACTGATGAGGTTGACGACGATGTCGAGTCACGTCATAGGAAGGCCGGGGCCACTCTCAACAAGCTTAAGATGGGGAAGTTCGACAAGTATTGGAGTGAACCACGGGCTGGTGCCGGGAACAGCTGCCCTTACGCACAAAGGGCATAAAGGTTGACTTTCAAAGCGTCTGCCGACATGCCGAAGCCGGCGGGTCCGGCTGTGTCAAAGTTGGGGAAGCTGTTAACCGATCCGGCTTCATAGCCAACCACATGGCCTATGGGCTATTCCTAAGGAAGAAATTGAACCAAGCTATCGAGACCGGTCGTGTGCCTCCTCCCAAGCCCAAGCCACCAAAGATTAAAGGTATGGGCAGCAAGAAGCGAAGAAGCGGGACCGGGAGGAGCGACGGGAAGAAGATGGTAAATATACTCCGTAGCTGTTGTGCATGTTTGTCTCTCCTCTTTGCTTCAAAGCAGCATCTTTTGTTGAACTCTATTTATGTTTGCTGCTCAGCAGCGTTTGTGGTGAACCTATTAGCTTAATTAGGGGTTGTTGAACTATGTATGTGTTGAACCTTGCTTAATTAGGTTGTGTTGAACTCTGTTTGTGTTGGCGTGGGAAGGGGGGCATGATGCTACCCTGAATTTGCGGGACCCCAAAAAACTTGCAAATACGAGTGATGCATCCAAAAGGAACAAACTTTTACATAGTAGACCCTAGTCTGAAAGCAAGAAATGCAATCGGGTCCTTAACAGCCACCGCCCGGATTGATCGGGGATTTTGCCTGCCTACCGCATGTGACTTGTGCTCACTGAAGTTTGGGACCTCACGCATGGGCACCACACGTAAGTGACAGACCTGTTGGTGTAAAAACCCGGGTGATTATTATACTGCATTAGTACAAAGTTTCCTATGGATTCAAGGGTTGGGATGCCAAGTTAACTCATTTTCATGACTAAGAAGGAGCCAGGCTTACTTTTTCATTTTCATGTTTCAAACTTGTTTAAATCTTGGTCAAACAAAGGAATTGACCAGGATTCAAATGGGCATAAAAATTCAAAAAAGAAATAAAAAAAAACAAAGCACAGAAGCTTCTTATGTCATATAGTAAGCATTAAAGTTGATCAATGAAGTATAGACATATTCAAACCAGAAAAATCATGTATATACCCCTAACCCTAAACTCTGTCTTATGAAGTCAAGCATGAAGAAAAGTGGTTATGGGTTTCAAACATGGAAATTTAAAAAACTCCCAAAAGCTCATTTTGGAGTGACTAAGAACAATCCAGGCTTACCTTTTCATTTTCATGTTTTAAACTAGTTTAAATCTTGGTCAAACCTAGGATTTGACCAAGATTCAAATGGACATAACAAATTCAAAAAAATCAAAACCAAACACATAGTCTTTTGATGTCATATAGTAAGCATTCAAGTTGATAAACAAAGTCTAGACATATTAAAACAAGAAAAATCATGTATATACTTGGCCCCTAACCCTAAACTCTGTCTTATGAAGTCAAGCATTAAGAGAAGTGGTTTTGGGTTTCAAACATGGAAATTCAAAAAAACCTACCAAAAGCTCCATTTTGGAGTGACTAAGAAGAATCCAGGCTTACTTCTCATTTTCATGTTTTAAACTGGTTTAAATCTTGGTCAAACCTAGGATTTGACCAAGATTCAAATGGGCATAACAAATTCAAAAAAAAAACACATAGTGTCTTCTGATGTCATATAGTAAGCATTCAAGTTGATAAACAAGGTCTAGACATATTCAAACCAGAAAAATCATGTATCTACCCCTACCCCTAAACTTTGTCTTATGAAGTGAAGCACGAA
The DNA here is from genome assembly GCF_022539505.1 of Lolium rigidum. Lineage (NCBI taxonomy): Eukaryota > Viridiplantae > Streptophyta > Magnoliopsida > Poales > Poaceae > Lolium > Lolium rigidum. Next base: position 65,746,347 of record NC_061513.1, on the reverse strand, counting down.
GAGATGTCATTTTGGGTTTCGAACATGGTAATTTTGAAAACCCTCCCAAAAGCTTCATTTTGGAGTGAATAAGAAGGATCCATACTTACTTTTCATTTTCATGTTTTAAACTTGTCTAAAAATTGGTTAAACCTGCTAGGATTTGACCAAGATTCAAATGGGCATAAAAATTCAAAAAAATGAAATAAAAAATTAAACCGAAAACCACTTCTCTTCGTCCTTGACTTCATTAGACAGAGTTTAGGGTTTGGGGTATATACATGATTTTTATTGTTTAAATATGTCTAGACTCCATTGATCAACATGAATACTTACTATAACTTAAGAAGCTTATGTGCTTTGGTTTTTCATTTTTTGAATTCTTTATTGAATTTTTATGCCCATTTGAATCTTGGTCAAATCCTAGGTTTGACCAATAATTAAACAGGTTAGTAACATGAAAATGAAAAGGTAAGCCACATAGTATTCTTATGTCATATAGTAAGCATTCAATTAAGTTGATAAACAAGGTCTAGACATATTCAAACGAGAAAAATCATGTATCTACCCCCTAACCCTAAACTCTGTCTAATGAAGTCAAGCATGGAGAGAAGTGATTTTTGGTTTCAAACATGGAAATTTCAAAAACCCTCCCAAGAGCTTCATTTTGAAGTGACTAAGAAGCATACATGCTTACTTTTTCATATTCATGTTTTTAACTTTTTCAAATCTTGGTGGAACCAAGGATTTGACCAAGATTCAAATGGGTATAAAAATTCAAAAAAACAAGGTCTTCTTATGTTATATAGTAAGCATTCAATTAAGTTGATAAACAAGGTCTAGACATATTCAAACCAGGAAAATCATGTATCTACCCCTAACCCTAAACTCTGTCTTATGAAGTCAAGCATGCATGAAGAGAAGTGGTTTTTGGTTTCAAACATGGAAATTTCAAAAACCCTACCAAGATCTACATTTTGGAGTGACTAAGAAGGATATATGCTTAATTTTTCATATTCATGTAACTTTTTTAAATCATGGTCAAACCTAGGATTTGACCAAGATTCAAATGGGCATAAAAATTCAGAAAAAACACAAAATGAAAAATCAAGGCACATAGTAGTCTTCTTATGTCATATAGTAAGCATTCAATTAAGTTGATAAACAAGGTCTAGACATATTCAAACCGGAAAAATCATGTATCTACCCCCTATATATCCCTAAACCCTGACTTAATTATGAAGTCAAGCATGAAGAGAAGTGGTTTTTTGTTTTAAACATGGAAATTTCAAAAACCCTCCCAAGTGCTTCATTTTGGAGTGACTTAAGAAGCATACATGCTTACTTTTTCATATTCATGTTTTAAACTTGTTCAAATCTTGGTCAACAAACCTAGGATTTGACGAAGATTCAAATGGGTATAAAAAATTAAAACCAAGCTCTGCTCATGTCATATAGTAAGCATTCATTTAAATTGATAAACAACGTCTAGACATATTCAAACTAGCAGGAAAATCATGTATCTACCCCCTAACCCTAAACTCTGTCTTATGAAGTCAAGCATGCATGAAGAGAAGTGGTTTTTGGTTTCAAGCATGGAAATTTCAAAAACCCTCCCAAGAGCTACATATTGGAGTGACTAAGAAGGATATATGCTTAATTTTTCATATTGATGTTTTCAACTTGATTAAATCATGGTCAAATTAACCTAGGATTTGACCAAGATTCAAATGGGCATAAAAATTCAAAAAAAAAAACAATGCACATAGTCATCTTATGTCACATAGTAAGCATTCAATTAAGTTGATAAACAAGGTCTAGATATATTCAAACCAGAGAAATCATGTATCTACCCCCTAACCATATACTCTGTCTCATGAAGTCAAGCATGAAGATATGTAGTTTTTGGTTTCGAACATGGAAATTCAAAGATAAGGTGGTCATAAAAAATCAAAATTGGCAAAGCAAAGCATTAAATCAAAAAATTGTGATGCTCTCTGGCTATGAAAAGTATCAAACAATGCAAACCAGGACGATTTTTTAGAGGAATACTAGTTCAACTTATTTAATTTTTTATTTGTAGGCCAAAATCGAACCCCGTAGTTGGATTTTTTTTCAACTAGATCTGTAGTACTGGGCAAAACCCTAGTTTAACCTATTTAATAATAGATTCTTAGTCGATTCTTTTACTTTTTTATTATTAATATGCAGCACATGTGTGTTTGCCCGTCGAGTGAAACTCGGAGGAAGAGGAATCACACGGAAGGAGAAGAAGGGATAGCAGTCACGGGGCCCCTCTTATTTATGGTGTATATTCTTTTTCTGGTGATGTTGACAGTTGTGCAGGGTTTGTCAGTGCGCAGGAGGTGCGAGCGAGCGAGTCGAGCGAGGCCGAGAATGAGAGAGATTTTTTTTGTGTGAGAGGGACAACCGAAGGATCCTGAAGGACCCACAGACTTTCCGATACGCATGCTGATGCGTCTTCTCTTGACAAAGAAGATGGCTGGGATTTTGCCTGCCTACCGCAGGTGACTTGTGCTCACAGAAGTGTGGGACCTCACGCATGGGCACCACACGTAAGTGACAGACCTGTTGGTGTAAAAACTCGGGTGATTATTATACTGCCTTAGTACAAAGTTTCCTATGGATTCAAGGGTTGGAAAGCCAAGTTAACTCATTTTCATGACTAAGAAGGAGCCAGGCTTAACTTTTCATTTTCATGTTTTAAACTTGTTTAAATCTTGGTCAAACAAAGGAATTGACCAGGATTCAAATGAGCATAAAAATTCAAAAAAGAAATCAAAAAATAAAAAACCAAAGTACATAAGCTTCTTATGTCATATAGTAAGCATTAAAGTTGATCAACGAAGTATAGACATATTCAAACCAGAAAAATCATGTATATACCCCCTAACCCTAAACTTTGTCTTATGAAGTCAAGCATGAAGAAAAGTGGTTATGGGTTTCAAACATGGAAATCTAAAAAACTCCCAAAAGCTCATTTTGGAGTGACTAAGAAGAATCCAGGCTTACCATTTCATTTTCATGTTTTAAACTAGTTTAAATCTTGGTCAAACCTAGGATTTGACCAAGATTCAAATGGACATAACAAATTCAAAAAAATCAAAACCAAACACATAGTCTTTTGATGTCATATAGTAAGCATTCAAGTTGATAAACAAAGTCTAGACATATTAAAACAAGAAAAATCATGTATATACTTGGCCCCTAACCCTAAACTCTGTCTTATGAAGTCAAGCATTAAGAGAAGTGGTTTTGGGTTTCAAACATGGAAATCTAAAAAAAAACCTCCCAAAAGCTCCATTTTGGAGTGACTAAGAAGAATCCAGGCTTACTTTTCATTTTCATGTTTTAAACTGTTTTAAATCTTGGTCAAACCTAGGATTTGACCAAGATTCAAATGGGCATAATAAATTCAAAAAAAAACACATAGTGTCTTCTGATGTCATGTAGTAAGCATTCAAGTTGATAAACAAGGTCTAGACATATTCAAACCAGAAAAATCATGTATCTACCCCCTAACCCTAAACTCTGTCTAATGAAGTCAAGCATGAAGAGAAGTGATTTTTGGTTTCAAACATGGAAATTTCAAAAACCCTCCCAAGAGCTTCATTTTGAAGTGACTAAGAAGCATACATGCTTACTTTTTCATATTCATGTTTTTTACTTTTTCAAATCTTGGTGGAACCAAGGAATTGACCAAGATTCAAATGGGTATAAAAATTCAAAAAAACAAAAAGGTCATATCTCTTATGTTATATAGTAAGCATTCAATTAAGTTGATAAACAAGGTCTAGACATATTCAAACCAGGAAAATCATGTATCTACCCCCTAACCCTAAACTCTGTCTTATGAAGTCAAGCATGCATGAAGAGAAGTGGTTTTTGGTTTCAAACATGGAAATTTCAAAAACCCTACCAAGATCTACATTTTGGAGTGACTAAGAAGGATATATGCTTAATTTTTCATATTCATGTTTTAAACTTGTTTAAATCATGGTCAAACCTAGGATTTGACCAAGATTCAAATGGGCATAAAAATTCAGAAAAAACAAAAAATGGAAAATCAAGGCACATAGTCTTCTTATGTAACATCGTAAGCATTCAATTAAGTTGATAAACAAGGTCTAGATATATTCAAACCAGAGAAATCATGTATCTACCCCCTAACCCTAAACTCTGTCTCATGAAGTCAAGCATGAAGATATGTGGTTTTTGGTTTCAAACATGGAAATTTCAAAAACCCTCCCAAGAGCTTCATTTTGGAGTGACTAAGAAGGATATATGCTTAATTTTTCATATTCATGTTTTCAACTTGTTTAAATCATGGTCAAACCTAGGATTTGACCAAGATTCAAATGGGCATAATTTAAAAAAAATGAAAAATCAAGGCACGTAGTCTTCTCATGTCATATAGTAAGCATTCAATTAAGTTGATAAACAAGTTCTAGACATATTCAAACCAGAAAAATCATGTATCTACCCCCTATATATCCCTAAACCATGACTTATGAAGTCAAGCATGAAGAGAAGTGGTTTTTAGTTTCAAACATGGAAATTTCAAAAACCCTCCCAAGAGCTTCATTTTGGAGTGACTTAAGAAGCATACATGCTTACTTTTTCATATTCATGTTTTAAACTTGTTCAAATCTTGGTCAACAAACCTAGGATTTGACGAAGATTCAAATGGGCATAAAAATTAAAACCAAGGTGTGCTCATGTCATATAGTAAGCATTCATTTAAATTGATAAACAAGGTCTAGACATATTCAAACTAGCAGGAAAATCATGTATCTACCCCTAACCCTAAACTCTATCTTATGAAGTCAAGCATGCATGAAGAGAAGTGGTTTTTGGTTTCAAGCATGGAAATTTCAAAAACCCTCCCAAGAGCTACATATTGGAGTGACTAAGAAGGATAGATGTTTAATTTTTCATATTCATGTTTTAAACTTGATTAAATCATGGTCAAACCTAGGATTTGACCAAGATTCAAATGGGCATAAAAATTCAAATAATAAATGAAAAACCAATGCACATAGTCATGTTATGTCATCTAGTAAGCATTCAATTAAGTTGATAAACAATGTCTAGACATATTCAAACCAGAAAATTTATGTATCAAGCTACCCCTAACCCCAAACTCAGTCTTATGAAGTCAAGCATGAAGAGAAGTACGTGGTTTTTTGGTTTTAAACATGAAAATTTCAAAAATCCTCTCAAGATCGAGCTTCATTTTGGAGTGACTACGAAGGATACATCCTTAATTTTTCATATTCATGTTTTAAACTTGTTTAAATCATGGTCAAACCTAGGATTTGACAAGATTCAAATGGGCAAACATATGATAAGTGATGCAAATATCATTTCTAAGTGCGGGCAAACCAGCCTTTAGCTTAACATATTACAAGGTTTCAGAAAATTGAGTGGTGGCGGCTGCCCCCCTTGTCTATAGTCTGGATCCGCCCATGCTATAGTTTGAGGCCATTTGGATGACGTCGAAAAAATTCTTTGATTAGAAATGGGGTTGTTCGAACCCCGTAGTTGGATTTTTTTGAACCTTGATCTGTAGTACCGGGAAAAAACCCTAGTTTAACCTATTTAATGATAGATTCGTAAGTCGATTTTTCTACGTACCTTTTTATTATTACTCTACTATGTAGCACATATGTGTTTGCCCGTCGAGTGAAACTCGGAGGAAGAGGGATCACTCGGAAGGAGAGAAGAAGGAGGGAGAGCATTATGGTGTCTCCCCTTTTTCGGGTGATGATGTTGACTATTGTGCAGGGTTTGTCAGTGAGCAGGAGGTGCGAGCGAGCGAGTCGAGCGAGGCCGAGAATGAGAGAGATTTGTTTTTTTGTGAGAGTGACAAACGAAGGATCCTGAAGGACCCAGAGACTTCCAATATGCATCCTGAATTCCTGATGCGTCTTCTTTTGACAAAGAAAATGGTTGGGAGTTTGCGTACCTATTGCACGTGACTTGTGCTCACTGAAGTGTGGGACCTCACGCATGGGCACCACACGTAGACCTGTTGGTGTAAAAACTCGGTTGATTATTATAGTGCATTAGAACAAAGTTTCATATGGATTCAAGGGTAGGAAATCCAAGTTAACTCATTTACATGATATTATTTTTTCCATGAAGCAAAGTTAACACATCTATCAATTGGTACATTTTGGAGTGACTAAGAAGGATCCATGCTTACCTTTTCGTTTTCACGTGTTAAACTTGTTTAAATCTTGGTCAAACCTAGGATTTGATAGAGATTCAAATGGGCGGAAAATTAAACAAAAAAACAGAAAAATGAAAAACCAAAGCACATACGTAGTTTTCTTATGTCATATAGTAAGCATTCAAGTTGATAAACAAGGTCTAGACATATTCAAACCATACAAATCATGTATCTACCCCTAACCCTAAACTATGTCTTATGAAGTCAAGCATGAAGAGAAGTGGTTTTGGGTTTCAAACATGGAAATTTCAAAAAACCTCCCAAAAACTTCATTTAGAGTGACTAAGAAGGATAAATGCTTCCCTTTTCATTTTCATGTTTTAAACTTGTTTAAATCTTGGTCAAACCTAGGATTTGACCAAGATTCAAATGGGCATCAAAAATAAAAAAAAATCATAAAAATGAAAAACCAAAGCACATAGTCTTCTTATGTCATATAGTAAGCATTAAAGTTGATAAACAAGGTCTAGACGTATTCAAACCAGACAAATCATGTATCTACCCCTAACCCTAAACTCTGTCTTATGAAGTCAAGCATGAAGAGAAGTGGTTTTGGGTTTCAAGCATGGAAATTTCAAAAACCCTCCCAAGAGCTACATATTGGAGTGACTAAGAAGGATAGATGCTTAATTTTTCATATTCATGTTTTAAACTTGATTCAAATCATGGTCAAACCTAGGATTTGACCAAGATTCAAATGGGCATAAAAATTCAAAAAATAAATGAAAAACCAATGCACATAGTCATCTTATGTCATCTAGTAAGCATTCAATTAAGTTGATAAACAATGTATAGACATATTCAAACCAGAAAATTTATGTATCAAGCTACCCCTAACCCCAAACTCAGTCTTATGAAGTCAAGCATGAAGAGAAGTACGTGGTTTTTTGGTTTCAAACATGGACATTTCAAAAACCCTCTCAAGATCGAGCTTCATTTTGGAGTGACTACGAAGGATACATCCTTAATTTTTCATATTCATGTTTTAAACTTGTTTAAATCATGGTCAAACCTAGGATTTGACAAGATTCAAATGGGCAAACATATGATAAGTGATGCAAATATCATTTCTAAGTGCGGGCAAACCAGCCTTTAGCTTAACATATTACAAGGTCTTCTTATGTCATATAGTAAGCATTCAATTAAGTTGATAAACAAGGTCTAGACATATTCAAACCAGGAAAATCATGTATCTACCCACTAACCCTAAACTCTATCTTATGAAGTCAAGCATGCATGAAGAGAAGTGGTTTTTGGTTTCAAGCATGGAAATTTCAAAAACCCTCCCAAGAGCTACATTTTGGAGTGACTAAGAAGGATAGATGCTTAATTTTTCATATTCATGTTTTAAACTTGTTTAAATCATGGGCATAAAAATTTGACCAAGATTCAAATGGGCATAAAAATTTAAAAAAACAATAAAATGAAAAACCAATGCACATAGTCATCTTATGTCATCTAGTAAGCATTCAATTAAGTTGATAAACAAGGTCTAGACATATTCAAACCAGAAAAATCATGTATCAACAAGCTAGCCCTAACCCCAAACTCTGTCTTATGAAGACAAGCATGAAGTGAATTACGTGGTTTTTTGGTTTCAAACATGGAAATTTCAAAAACCTCTCAAGAGCTTCATTTTGGAGTGACTACGAAGGATACATGCTTAATTTTTCATATTCATGTTTTAAACTTGTTTAAATCATGGTCAAACCTAGGATTTGACCAAGATTCAAATGGGCATAATTTAAAAAAATGTAAATACAAGGCACATAGTCTTCTTATGTCATATAGTAAGCATTCAATTAAGTTGATAAACAAGGTCTAGACATATTCAAACCAGAGAAATCATGTATCTACCCCCTAACCCTAAACTCTGTCTCATGAAGTCAAGCGCATGAAGATATGTGGTTTTTTGTTTCAAACTTGGAAATTTCAAAAACCCTCCCAAAGAGCTTCATTTTGGAGTGACTAAGAAGGATCCATAGGAAACTATGTACTAATACAGTATAATAATCACCCGAGTTATTAGAGCAACAAGTCTGTCACTTACGTGTGGTTCCCATGCGTGAGGTCCCACACTTCAGTGAGCACAAGTCACGTACGCTAGGTAGGCAAACTCCCAGCCATCTTCTTTCTCAAGAGAGAGGCATCAACACACTCTCTCTCTATCTCTGTCTCCATCTCTCCAATTATCCACCTCCGTTGGCTGCCGGTTTTTGGCAGGTCGTTTCTATCTCAGCTCGTAGGCCATGGTGTGCAGGCTCTGTAGCCATGGCGATTTGGTTGCGCCAAGTGGTTCGTCCCCGGCTGCGACGAGGATCAATCCGAACGGTGGCTGTTAAGGACCCGATCGCATTTCTTGCTTTCAGCCTGGGGTCTACCATGTAAATCTTAGGGATTTATACGTAATTTCCTGTTTATTTTGTGTCCTGCTCTAAACTGCGCTCTGATGCGTATTGGAAATCTGGGTCCTTCAGGATCGTTCGGTTGTCCCTCTAAAAAAACATCTCTCTCATTTCGGCCTTTCTCGCTCGCTCGCACCCCCTGCGCATTGACAACCTGCACAATAGTCAACATCACCAGAAAAAGGATAGACACCATAAATAAGTGGGGCCCCGTGACTGCTCTCCCTTCGTCTCCTAGTAATAATAATAATAACGTAAAAAAAATCGACCTACGAATCTATTATTAAATAAGCTAAACTAGGGTTTTGCCCAGTACTACGGATCAATTTCTGAAAATCCAACTACGGGGTTCGATTTTGGCCCGCTAATATAAAATTATATAATCCGAACTAGTATTCCTCTAAAAAATCATTTTAGTATGCATCGTTTGGTACTTTTCATAGCTAGAGTGCTTACTCCCTCCGTTAGCAAATAGTCTTTGTATGTCATATAGTAAGCATTCAAGTTGATAAACAAGGTTTAGACATATTCAACCAGAAAAATCATGTATCTACCCCCTATCCCTAAACTCTGACTTATGAAGTCAAGCATGAAGAGATGTGGTTTTTGGTTTCAAACATGGAAATTTCAAAAACCCTACCAAGAGCTACATTTTGGAGTGACTAAGAAGGATATATGCTTAATTTTATCATATTTATGTTTTAAACTTGTTTAAATCATGGTCAAACCTAGGACTTGACCAAGATTCAAATGGGCATAAAAAATCAAAATAAATAAAAATAAATGAAAAACCAAGGCACATAGTTTTCTTATGTCATATAGTAAGCATTCAATTAAGTTGATAAACAAGGTCTAGACATATTCAAACGAGAAAAATCATGTATCTAGCTACCCCTAACCCTAAACTCTGTCTTATGAAGTCAAGCATGCATGAAGAGAAGTGGTTTTTGGTTTCAAACATGGAAATTTCAAAAACCCTACCAAGATCTACATTTTGGAGTGACTAAGAAGGATATATGCTTAATTTTTCATATTCATGTTTTAAACTTGTTTAAATCATGGTCAAACCTAGGATTTGACCAAGATTCAAATGGGCATAAAAATTCAGAAAAAACAAAAAATGGAAAATCAAGGCACATAGTCTTCTTATGTCACATAGTAAGCATTCAATTAAGTTGATAAACAAGGTCTAGATATATTCAAACCAGAGAAATCATGTATCTACCCCCTAACCCTAAACTCTGTCTTATGAAGTCAAGCATGAAGATATGTGGTTTTTGGTTTCAAACATGGAAATTTCAAAAACCCTCCCAAGAGCTTCATTTTGGAGTGACTAAGAAGGATATATGCTTAATTTTTCATATTCATGTTTTCAACTTGTTTAAATCATGGTCAAACCTAGGATTTGACCAAGATTCAAATGGGCATAATTTAAAAAAAAATGAAAAATCAAGGCACATAGTCTTCTTATGTCATATAGTAAGCATTCAATTAAGTTGATAAACAAGGTCTAGACATATTCAAACCAGAAAAACATGTTTCTACCCCTATATATCCCTAAACCATGACTTAATTATGAAGTCAAGCATGAAGAGAAGTGGTTTTTAGTTTCAAACATGGAATTTTCAAAAACCCTCCCAAGAGCTTCATTTTGGAGTGACTTAAGAAGCATACATGCTTACTTTGTCATATTCATGTTTTAAACTTGTTCAAATCTTGGTCAACAAACCTAGGATTTGACGAAGATTCAAATGGGTATAAAAAATTAAAACCAAGGTCTACTCATGTCATATAGTAAGCATTCATTTAAATTGATGAACAAGGTCTAGACATATTCAAACTAGTAGGAAAATCATGTATCTACCCCTAACCCTAAACTCTGTCTTATGAAGTCAAGCATGCATGAAGAGAAGTGGTTTTTGGTTTCAAGCATGGAAATTTGAAAAACCCTCCCAAGAGCTACATATTGGAGTGACTAAGAAGGATAGATGCTTAATTTTTCATATTCATGTTTTAAACTTGATTAAATCATAGTCAAATTAACCTAGGATTTGACCAAGATTCAAATGGGCATAAAAATACAAAAAAAATGAAAAACCAATGCACATAGTCATCTTATGTCATCTAGTAAGCATTCAATTAAGTTGATAAACAATGTCTAGACATATTCAAACCAGAAAATTTATGTATCAAGCTACTCCTAACCCCAAACTCTGTCTTATGAAGTCAAGCATAAAGAGACGTACGTGGTTTTTTGGTTTAAAACATGGAAATTTCAAAAACCCTATCAAGATCGAGCTTCATTTTGGAGTGACTAAGAAGGATACATGCTTAATTTTTCATATTCACGTTTTAAACTTGTTTAAATCATGGTCAAACCTAGGATTTGACCAAGATTCAAATGGGCATAAAAATTCAGAAATAACAAAAAATGTAAAATCAAGGCACATAGTCTTCTTATGTCACATAGTAAGCATTCAATTAAGTTGATAAACAAGGTCTAGATATATTCAAACCAGACAAATCATGTATCTACCCCCTAACCCTAAACTCTGTCTCATGAAGTCAAGCATGCATGAAGAGATGTGGTTTTTGGTTTCAAACATGGAAATTTCAAAAACCCTCCCAAGATCTACATTTTGGAGTAACTAAGAAGGATATATGCTTAATTTTTCATATTCATGTTTTAAACTTGTTTAAATCATGGTCAAACCTAGGATTTGACCAAGATTCAAATGGGCATAAAAATTTAGGAAAAACAAAAAAATGGAAAATCAAGGCACATAGTCTTCTTATGTCACATAGTAAGCATTCAATTAAGTTGATAAACAAGGTCTAGATATATTCAAACCAGAGAAATCATGTATCAAGCTACCTCTAACCCTAAACTTTGTCTTATGAAGTCAAGCATGAAGAGAGTATGTGGTTTTTGGTTTCAAACATGGAAATTTCAATAACCCTCCCAAGAGCTTCATTTTGGAGTGACTATGAAGGATATATGCTTAATTTTTCATATTCATGTTTTCAACTTGTTTAAATCATGGTCAAACCTAGGATTTGACCAAGATTCAAATAGGCATAATTTAAAAAAATGAAAAATCAAGGCACATAGTCTTCTTATGTCATATAGTAAGCATTCAATTAAGTTGATAAACAAGGTCTAGACATATTCAAACCGGAAAAATCATGTATATACCCCTACATATCCCTAAACCATGACTTAATTATGAAGTCAAGCATGAAGAGAAGTGGTTTTTAGTTTCAAACATAGAATTTTCAAAAAACCTCCCAAGAGCTTCATTTTGGAGCGACTTAAGAAGCATACATGCTTACTTTTTCATATTCATGTTTTAAACTTGTTCAAATCTTGGTCAACAAACCTAGGATTTGATGAAGATTCAAGTGGGTATAAAAAATTAAAACCAAGGTCTACTCATGTCATATAGTAAGCATTCATTTAAATTGATGAACAAGGTCTAGACATATTCAAACTAGCAGGAAAATCATGTATCTACCCCTAACCCTAAACTCTGTCTTATGAAGTCAAGCATGCATGAATAGAAGTGGTTTTTGGTTTCAAGCATGGAAATTTCAAAAACCCTCCCAAGAGCTACATATTGGAGTGACTAAGAAGGATAGATGCTTAATTTTTCATATTCATGTTTTAAACTTGATTAAATCATAGTCAAATTAACCTAGGATTTGACCAAGATTCAAATGGGCATACAAATTCAAAAAAATGAAAAACCAATGCACATAGTCATCTTATGTCATCTAGTAAGCATTCAATTAAGTTTATAAACAATGTCTAGACATATTCAAACCAGAAAATTTATGTATCAAGCTACTCCTAACCCCAAACTCTGTCTTATGAAGTCAAGCATGAAGAGAAGTACGTGGTTTTTTGGTTTAAAACATGGAAATTTCAAAAACCCTACCAAGATCTACATTTTGGAGTGACTAAGAAGGATATATGCTTAATTTTTCATATTCATCTTTTAAACTTGTTTAAATCATGGTCAAACCTAGGATTTGACCAAGATTCAAATGGGCATAAAAATTCAGAAAAAACAAAAAATGGAAAATCAAGGCACGTAGTCTTCTTATGTCACATAGTAAACATTCAATAAAGTTGATAAACAAGGTCTAGACATATTCAAACCAGACAAATCATGTATCTACCCCCTAACCCTAAACTCTGTCTTATGAAGTCAAGCATGAAGATATGTGGTTTTTGGTTTCAAACATGGAAATTTCAAAAACCCTCTCAAGAGCTTCATTTTGGAGTGACTATGAAGGATACATGCTTAATTTTCATATTCATGTTTTAAACTTATTTAAATCACGGTCAAACCTAGGATTTGACCAAGATTCAAATAGGCATAATTTTTAAAAAAATTAAAAATCAAGGCACATAGTCTTCTTACGTTATATAGTAAGCATTCAATTAAGTTGATAAACAACGTCTAGACATATTCAAACCAGAAAAATCATGTATCTGCCCCCTATATATCTCTAAACCCTGACTTATGAAGTCAAGCATGAAGAGAAGTGGTTTTTAGTTTCAAACATGGAAATTTCAAAAACCCTCCCAAGAGCTTCATTTTGGAGTGACTTAAGAAGCATACATGCTTACTTTTTCATATTCATGTTTTAAAGTTGTTCAAATCTTGGTCAACAAACCTAGGATTTGACGAAGATTCAAATGGGTATAAAAATTAAAACCAATGTCTGCTCATGTCATATAGTAAGCATTCATTTAAATGTAGGGATTCGTTGCATAGAAAACAAAAAATTTCCTACCGCGAGAACGCAATCCAAGCCAAGATGCAATCTAGAAGACGGTAGCAACGAGGGGATGATCGAGACTCACCCTTGAAGATTTCCAAAGCCTATAAGATTAGGCTCTTATTGCTGCGGTAGACGATCACTTGCCGCTTGCAAAAGCGCGTAGAAGATCTTGATCACGGTGCCACCATCGGGCAGCACCTCCGTACTCGGTCACACGTTCGGTGTTGATGAAGACGACGTCCTTCTCCCCGTTCCAGCGGGCAGCAGAAGTAGTAGATCCTCCTCGGAATCCCGACAGCACGACGGCGTGGTGGCGGTGGTGGTGCAGATCTCCGACAGAGCTTCACCTAAGCTATGTGGGAGAGAGAGGTAGGAGGGAACCGCTAGGGTTTGGGAGAGGGGGCGCCGGCTAGGGCAGCTTTGAGGGGTGCGGCCATGGTGGTGTTGTGGTGGCCGGCCAGCCCCTCTCCTTCCCTCTTTATATAGGTGGAAGCCCCAAGGTTTAGGTCAAAGTATCCGAATAAGACCCCAACAAAAACCTTCCATGTGACCAAACCTAGGGGGAGTGGGACTCCCCCCTTTCCTTGGTGGGGTGGCCGGCCACCATGGTGGGGAGTCCAATTGGGACTCCTCCTCCCTTAGGCTGGCCGGCCAAGGTGGGTGGAGTCCCTCTGGGACTCCACCTTCCATCCTTATTTCTTCCGGACTCTTCTAGAACCTTCTAGAACCTTCTAGAGAAAATACCGGATCATTTTCAAACCTAGAAAATGACTTCCTATATATGAATCTTATTCTCCGGACCATTCTGGAACTCCTCGTGATGTCCTGGATCCCATCCGAGACTCCGAACAAAACTTCGAACTCCATTCCATATTCCATATCTACTTAAACGACATCAAACCTTAAGTGTGTCACCCTACGGTTCGTGAACTATGTAGACATGGTTGAGACTTCTCTCCGACCAATAACCAATAGCGGGATCCGGAGATCCATAATGGCTCCCACATATTCAACGATGACTTAGTGATCGAATGAACCATTCACATACGATACCAATTCCCTTTGTCACGCGATATTTTACTTGTCCGAGGTTTGATCATCGGTATCACTCTATACCTTGTTCAACCTCGTCTCCTAACAAGTACTCTTTACTCGTACCGTGGTATGTGGTATCTTATGAACTTATTCATATGCTTGCAAGACATTAGACGACATTCCACCGAGAGGGCCCAGAGTATATCTATCCGTCATCGGGATGGACAAATCCCACTGTTGATCCATATGCCTCAACTCATACTTTCCGGATACGTAATCCCACCTTTATAACCAACCATTTACTCAGCGGCGTTTGATGTAATCAAAGTACCTTTCCGGTATAAGTGATTTACATGATCTCATGGTCATAAGGACTAGGTAACTATGTATCGAAAGCTTATAGCAAATAACTTAATGACGTGATCTTATGCTACGCTTAATTGGGTGTGTCCATTACATCATTCATATAATGACATAACCTTGTTATTAATAACATCCAATGTTCATGATCACGAAACCATGATCATCTATTAATCAACAAGCTAGTTATACAAGAGGCTTACTAGAGACTCCTTGTTGTTCACATAACACACATGTATCAATGATTCGGTTAATACAATTATAGCATGGTATGTAAACATTATCATAAACACAAAGATATATAATAACTATTTATTATTGCCTCTTGGGCATATCTCCAACTGTCTCCCACTTGCACTAGAGTCAATAATGTAGTTTACATTTGTAGATATATAACACCTTGGCCTTCCGGTGCTTTATCATGTTTTGTTCACGGGAGAGTTTTAGTCAACGGACCTGACATGCTCAGAACCGTATGTATTTTGTAATTCATTTGCGTCTCAACGCATCACTCATTTCCAAATGAGTCGGCATTAAATATGTTTGGTCTTCTGGTGGAACCTTAATTCCGCGGTCTGAAATATGTCACTAATATTGTCACACACAATATAGCTTCAAAGTTCTGACTCTGTCGGAACTACACCAAGCTCTCAAAGAACCTCTTGACTTAACATCCTTTGCCGTTGTCAAAACAATGGCATACTCTGCCTTCTTTTGTAGAATCCGTCACAATATTTAGAACTCTTCTAAATCTAGTATAGACAACTTCTAGCTCATTGTGCTACCTTTTAAACAACACTTAGTCTAATTTGAGATTGAAATTTTATTTTCATATGTGACAAAACAAATATCGGTGCAAAATCTTACAGCGATTTGTTTGTCATTTCTCCATACAAAACTATATATATATATACTTGGTTCTTCTTAAGTACTCAAGAATATTCTTACTGTTTTTCAATGATCATCACATGAATCATTCTGGTACATGCTCATAATACTTTTAGAGCATAGTACATCTGATTGTGTACATATTATTCGTGATCTATAATCACTCATGTGTTTTTACTCATTGAGTGTCAGAGACATTCAAGTCTTGTTAAACCTTCACATGACAAGAACATTTTCTTAATATTTCTATATTGAACTACTTCAATATCCATCCTATGTACTTTGACTTAAACTTATTTATGTGTTTCAATCTATCTTCATAGATCTTGACACTAAATTTGTTTCAGTCCATATCCTTTCATTGAAATTAATTCTCAATGAAACCTTTTTAATCAAGTATATAATTACATCATTTATAACCAACTATATGTCATCTACATAAAGTATTATAAAAATGTCTTAGCGCTCCCACTTAATTTCTTGCAAATGCAAGCCTCTTCATTGTCTCTGATGAAATAAAAAACTCTTTGATTATTTCATCTGGTGAAGATTCCAACTCCGCGATACTCACTTCATCCAATTGAAGTTTGTATACCTATCTAGTATTCTACGGACCAACAAAACTCTTGGTTGTATCTTGTATACACCTTTAATACATACTTCTGATAAGTAATGTATTTTGCCATCCTACTAGCATATCTCATAAAAGAAATATGTAGTGATTACTAGAATAATCCACATAGACTATAAGCATTGCTACGGAAGATCTAATCTTATCGTAGTCAACTCTTTGAACTTTGTTGTAAACAATTTTTCGACAATTCGAGCTTCTTCAAGGATATTTCATCCAAGTCTATAGATCCATTTACTTTCAAAAAGTATTCATCTATTATGGATTTCATGGCGCATGGCCATTTTAACGGAGTCAGGGCCCATCATAACTTCTTTGTTTTGTAGTTGGTTTATCATTGTTCAAAATCAATCCTTTGTCCACAAATCATTTATTTGATCACAAAGTAAACCATACCTACAAGGTTCAATAAGTACTTCGATCTCCATGGCTAAAACACTTTGTAGTCATGGGAGCCATGATCGTCGTGGCCGCTTCCGGAACCAATTCCGATGCTGCGCTACTCTGATCATTATGCTCAGGTTTATAAACCTTATCAAGTTCTATTGTCCTCCCACTCAAATACTTCGTTAGAAACAATTTCTCGGAAATAAGAAACAGTGACAAACACTTTTGTCTTTGTCTTGTGGGAAGAATTCCCAATCAAATCTATGGGATAACCAACAAAGACATTCATCCGATTTTGGTTGTAAACTTATTTACTTATGCTATGCATACCAAAGTTTAAGAAAAGACTATCAGGTTTCATACCCATGCCATAACTCGTATGGTGTCATTTCAACGGATCATGATGATGCTCTATTCAGTGTAAAAGCGGTAGTCACTAAAGCATAATCCACAAAAATATAATGGCTTTATTTTATTTTATCTCATCATTAATCCAACAAAGTTTGGATACATCTCTTGGATACTTCATCATCACTATGATACTCCAAGAAACGTGAGTTGTAGAACAATTTCATAACTCTCTTAGATGTTCGCTAAAACTCGTAATTCAAATATTTTCACCATGATCCAATCATAGATATTTGAGTTTTCTATTATGATGATTTCCATTTCATGCTGAAATTTATTTGAATCTATTCAAATGTTTCAAACTTCTTCCTTATTGAATATATCCACATATATATACTCAATTCATTGTTGGAAGTTTCATGAAGTAGAAGAATCTCCCGCACACAACTATGCCCAGTGAACCATATACATCATCATGTATTTTTTCACTAAGTTTGTTGCCCGTTCAACTCCTGGCCTATGAACGGTATTTTAATCATTCTCTTTAGAAAAGATTTGCAAGCGCCAAATGATTCAAAAATCAAATGACTCCAAAAATTCATTTGCATGGAGTTCCTTCATGCGTTCCTTTCTAACATGACCTAAATGGCGGTTCCACAAATAAGTGGAATTCAAATCATTTGCCTTATGGCATTTTAGCGTCGATGTTATGTATGTGTGTTTCACCATTAAGATTTATAATAACTTATCCATCGTACATGGAGTAATGTCATAATTTGAACAACTCATTGTTTTTATTTGACCAGAGCAAAATAACAATTATTAAGTTCTTTATTATAAATTCTAAGGGCTAGATAGAATGCTAACGACGAACATAATAACACTTTATTTTGTTCCAGACGTGCATTCCTATCATATTCCTTGTCAGTCATTTAGGCCATTGTATTCTTGTATTGCATTGTTTTGTATGACACTTCATACCAACCAATATAGTACTAATACCCAAGAATTTCATAGTGTGACTTAACTAGGAATACAACCATAACATGTATATCATTTATATACACTTGAGCTAGACTTTCTAGTCTTTTCTTTTCTTTTGCCAAAATATCTTTTGCAGTTTCTCTTTTAGCTTTCCTCATTATTCAGAAAAACACTTTAACATTATTAACTTCTAGGTTTGTTGGTCAAATACCAATAACCTTGAGGTTCTTACTTTAAGTTGATCATCATATGACAAGTGTTTCAGATTTCACTATTAGTAACTTTGTAATATGATGAACAATTTCACTCATAATTTTATCCAACATATCATGACGACTTTCCAAGACCATGTCTGTACATGCTAGGCTCGTAAAGTTTTAACCTTGGTATTCGCATGTGCAAATCTGGCTTGCACCCGTTGTATGCACACGTAGAATCTATCACACCCGATCATCACGTGATGCTTCGAAACGACGAGTCTTAGCAACGGTGCATACTAAGGATGATAACTTCATGGATATGCGAATATTATTAGTGCCCCAATAGTTGGAGGATTGTGACGCCTTGCATCTTCAACCTTCATACATTCCCATAAAACTTATGAGTTTATGTAATCTCACCAAATTTATATTCTATCATCTTGCAATAAGGTCTTAGATATCACATATATCTCATACCTTGATTATTTCTGAAAACTAAATTTTCAGCTCCTTATTTTTCAAACAGATTTGAACTTCAAGTTTCACGGAGACAAGATAACTTTAGGTACTAATTGAAACCATAGCTATTTGAATCAACAATGTGAGGTTTACTAAAAGTTTGCAATAGGACTGTTGACTGCCAAAACCCACCGGCGGGCAGCGGCCTTGTCAACACCGTAGAGCCGGGAAGAGCCTAGAGCTGCGGCTGGCTGAGACCCCTCCGAGCGACGGCCCGCAATGCTCTTCTGGTCACACGCGGCGATGCGAAGTGCAAGGGCGTGCCACCTGACCTATACCTGGCCGGGAAGGTGATGGGGATGCCTCGCTTAGTTTCTGCCGGGGCATACATGTAAACGTTAAATACGAGCCTCGATCGGCTCTCAGGTTATCCTGTGAATCGGCTCAAAGAGCCGATCCACCCATGATCCGTACGGGGTGCACGAATACCTGGTGGTCCTGCTTGATCAAGATAGAGCTAATGAGATCTACGACGATTTAGGGTTTTCACCGCATAATCGGATCATCCTACTCCAGGTTGGGCCTCGCGGCCACGCACGGTGCTCGTAAGCCGATCCTAAACAAGGCCTAAAAACCAACATGAAGTTGATCCTCGGAACATCCTGTTTAGGACTTGCGAACGCCACCCTACGTGCCACTGGATCCTCCCCCCTTTGTAAGGCCTAACTATTGCAGATATTAAACTAACCCTTGTAGAACAAGGGGCAATCGCAACGGATCAGATCTACTAAATAGTGATCAAGCGGGGTGCCGCCCCCACACCTGAGATAGGTGCGAGGGCGGCTAGATATGCGAGGGTTGCACTACGTAAGCATGCTTAAACGAAGAACAATGCTAACCCTAACACATCTATGATAACTACGTTGCTCGCCATCAAAAGCGCTTCGATACGAGCAACGCATGAACAACGTGGGGCTTGTGCTGCCTAGATCGCAAGATGCGATCTAGGCAGCATGTCGCTACCCGATAGAAACCCTCGAGACGAAGGAGTTGGCGATGCGCCGAGATTGGTTTGTTTGGGGTTGAACGTGAGTTGTTGTTTATTCCATAAACCCTAGGTACATATTTATAGTCCAGTGGACTTTCTAAAGGGCGTGCACTAAACCGTGCACGATATAAACTCTAACTTTTAATCTAGATACAACCTACCATAATTAAAGATACACGGGCAACTTAGCCCAAATTCTCCGTGCAAGGCCGCTTCGTAGATTTTCCATGTGTAATCTTCCAAGCCCATCTTGATCGCGGCCCACCTCCTGATTTAGCCAAAATCCGGTGATAACACATGCCCCCCCTGGTTTTGGTAATGATAATTTCAAAACCACTCTATTCTTTCCTCAGAGGGGTCGTGTCACGGCAGAGCAGAACTGTCGCAGCATGCTTCATCATGACGACTTGCCTTCCCAACTTCTCTGCACGATTTGACAGTTTTGGCACCATGTCCTCGAGAACTGCTCGAAAATTAAAAAACCCCCACCTCCTTTTATTTAACCGCATCGAACAGTTCTCCTCTTCACCCCTTCCGCATTAGCACTCCAAAAAACCCTCCCCTGCAACCATGTCCTCTTCCTCTTCCTCTTCTTCTTCGTCGGATCTTTCCCACGTGTCCTCTCCCATCCGAGAGTCGACGCCCTCGTGCGGTACGCAAGCGGCGTACGACATCCTCGCCCCAACGAAGTGGGACAAAGAGGACCATGACTCCTCCGTCAGGTCCGAGGATGACAAATCCCAAACCGACGGGGAGAGCGACCTCCGCTTCCTTGGCTGACGAGGAAGTGGTGGAGGAGAGCGAAGACGACCGCCTCTCCTGGGCGGACTTCACCACCTCCGAGGAGGTGAAGGAGGAGGAAGAGGAGGAGGAGGATGAAGACAGCTCCTCCGACGAGCCGCCGGCCAAACGCCGCCACCTCTCGGCCCGGGAACTTCAGCGACGTCGACAGGTGACGACGACGCCGACGAAGAGGATGAAGACGACGAGGGTCCTGTCGGCGGCCGCCGGAGCAGCTGATGACGAGCCGGCAGGGAGCAGCGCCGGCAGGTGGCGACGACGGCGACGACGACGACGAGGGCAGCAGCGGCCCCTAGATAGGGTCTTAGCATAGGGCTAGCAGTAGTAGACGGGGCAATGTATCCCCCTGGTATTTCCTTTTGAGAGCAATCAGCTCTTCTATGTAAGAAATCTGGCGTATTAATGAAGGAATTCCCCAACTCGATTTTGCCGATTCCTTTTATGATAATTTAGCCGATTGTCTTTCTTTCTGATTCTGCCGATTGCCAAACTGGACAATGCCCAACAAGCCGATGGCATCGCATCGGTCTCTCACGATAGATTTCGAGATAGATCCACCCGGACCCAAATTCCTTGCCAAACAAGGCCAAGCCCTAATCGCGCAAATCCCATGAGTTGTAAACGCAGATCTCTCAAGATGGCATGTTGAACTTTAGCGGCAAACTCCTGAAATAATGTCAGGTCTCCTCTAAATTTCAGACCTTCTTCCGCCGCATTACCCCCTCCGAATTCTGCTCGCTCAGCTCCAGCAGCCTCCTTCTGCAATAATCACTGTCTTTTGAACGAGCCGCCACGAAGAGTGATCCCACTTCGACAGAGTTGGTTAAACCTCGAGGGCGAGCTGCCCCCCGAGCCTCAGCCAAGGCGAGGATAAAGAATGGATCATCACCATTGATATTTCGGGGCGGGCTCAACCTTGTCCAAGAGAGCTATCCTGCAGGGCCACCAGCCGATCACCTCCCTTCCGTCGAGAGTCCATACAGCCGATCCAGCGGGCTATGACAATTTTGCAACATAAGCACCATTCTTCGGGTAGCTTGTGGTGCAGAGTTTAGCCGATTCCAACGAAATCGGCTCCCCGGAGCAGAGAACCTTCAAGGTGAGCTGCCCCCCGGGCCTTAGTCGGGCGAGAATAGCAGCGAGCCGATCACATCGATCATCCTTGGTTTCCAACTCGCAACGCCGTATCAACCGATTCAACAAAATCGACTCTTTAGAGTGAGGAAATTTCAGGGCGAGCCGCCCTCCCCCGAGCTTCTTCAGTCCAAACCTTGCGCCTCGCTGATCAAATCAGCTCATCATCTTTGGCAAACTGAAGCAACTTCCGGTGAGACCGTCTTCGCATTTCTGATGCCCTCCAGATTCTGGGCGCAACATCTCTTGGAGGTAACTAGCCCCCTGCTCTTAAGTCGATGTCTGCGCATCGGCTATTCTTGAAAATTTTCGAATTTTTTCGGCCGACTTGTGTATCGGCCCCCATACTCCAATATCCATCATCAAAGGATGAGACTCTTCTACTGCATATCCTCGTGTTTTATTCACTTGGGCGCCCCCCCCGAGCCGATTCTGTCAAAAGAATTGATGATATCGGCTCTGTTGGATCATGTGTTGAACCCAGGCAGTATGGATGGTGAGGATACTCACGGCCGATTACTGGAATCGGCCTCCACGTTGTTTGCTCGGTGAAGGTTTTGTAATGTTCCTTCACAGACCCTTGGGACCGATCGCAAGGATCAGCCTCGCCAAGTTGCACATCGCTTGGCTTCGACTACATGGTCAGGCCAGTGGATAAAACTAGCTTAACCCTTCCCTTTGTCACATCGATGCGCTCGCAGTCGTTCAAGTTGATGCCTGAGAGAGGTTCTTGGCCTGCTGCCTCCCATGCGTTCATGCCAGCCGTTGAAACTTCGGCCGAGTCATCGGCCTGGACGACCTCTACCTCATCACCATCCCACTGTATTATGCATTGGTGCATCGTGGAGGGAATGCAACAGTTGGCGTGGATCCAATCTCTTCCCAGCAACACGACATAACTCGCTCGTGCTATCGACGATGAAGAACGTCGTAGGGATAGTTTTTCTTCCTACGGTCAGATCCACGTTCAGAACTCCTTGTGCCTCAGACGCTTGGCCATTGAAGTCGCTCAACGTCACGTTAGTCTTGATTAGATCCGAACTCGAGCGTCCCAGCCGTCGTAGCATAGAGTACGGCATGATGTTCACTGCCGCTCCGGTGTCCACCAGCATTTTATTTACAGGCCTCCCATCGATATATCCTCGTAAGTACAGGGCCTTCAGATGCCTATAGCTCCTTTCCCGTGGCTTCTCAAAGATAACCGGCCGTGGGCCGCAGTCAAGTTGTGCCACGGATGTCTCATCTAATCCTGGAGCACTGAACTCCGAAGGGAGGATAAACACCATATTTGTGCCAGCCGATGTTTCATCATCGGCTTTTCTCTGTTCGGGGCGCCACTCTTTTCTTTGTGGCTGACCTTCCTTGTCCAGGGTTCGCCGAATTTTGGCGGCCAGATCAGGCTGTGCCTTCCTTAGCGTGTGCAGGTATAACCTTTCCGCTTCTTCCAAACCACGCAGACGCTGAACTCTTCGCTTCTGGGAACGGCTGAGCCCATCAGGGCACCACCTGGGCCGATGATATTTGTATTCTTCACCACCGTCCTCTAGCTCCTCGAGATCTTCCACCTGAGCGGACTCAGCATGCTTGTTCCGAGGCGGGAAAGGCCCTAGACGGCTGAACACAGACACGTTAGCGGCACCCTTCTTCCTTTGTTTGCATTCTGGGCAGTCCTCGATTGTTGGCAATCGGCTCATTCCTGAGTCCCAGCAATGTTTGAAGAACGGGCAGTCCCAGTGCCTATCCATGTCACTCTGCCCCCTTGGCCCTCCTTCGGCGCGACGATCGTACCCGTCGTTGCTTCTACCATGTTGGCGGTACCTTCCGACCTCGGCATCAGACTGGAAATTCCTTTCATCATCTACGTCGTAGCGCCGACGTCGGTCGTGGTGTTGCTCGTATTTGTTGAGGGGGTGCTTGGAGCGTGGGCGTTGATACCGCATGCTTCTTATTCCCTCCCTTGCCAGGTACCGCCTGTCCTCATCTTGGGGTTGGTCGCGCTGATCGGCTCCCTCTTCATCCTTGCCACGGGAGTGGCTGCTTTCTGTTTCCTCTTTGTCATGGCGGCTTGCAGACCCTGCCGTATTGACACCAAAGGAAAACTTTGGCTGACCTATGGGGTGGCTGAGATCCACCGTGTCGACACCGGGCCCCGGACGTGGGTTTCTACCGAGCTTGATATCGTGCGGCCGGGTCTTCTCAGAGGAACCGAGGAGTTCGGCTCCAAGGGTTGCCTTGATCCCGTAATGTTTCCTTCTAAGCTCCTTGGGCAGATCCCCATGCTTCAGCGACCTGGTGCGCTCCTCTGACGGGGTGGAGAGATCTATCCCATTGAGTGCGCCTTCGGGTGTGGAACCCCTCCCCCTGACGTCATGGGAGTGGGTTTGGTGGGAAGAGCCGATGAGTTCGGCTTCGAGGATGGCTTTGATCTCATCGCACGTGACTGGCGTGCCGCCCGCCATCTCAGATGTAGATGGCGATGTGGTTGATGTAGACGTTGGTCCCACCGGGCGTGCCGAATGTGTTGATCGCCAAAACCCACCGGCGGGCAGCGGCCTTGTCAACACCGTAGAGCCGGGAAGAGCCTAGAGCTGCGGCTGGCCGAGACCCCTCCGAGCGACGGCCCGCAATGCTCTTCTGGTCACACGCGGCGATGCGAAGTGCAAGGGCGTGCCACCTGACCTATACCTGGCCAGGAAGGTGATGGGGATGCCTCGCTTAGTTTCCTGCAGGGCATACATGTAAACGTTAAATACGAGCCTCGATCGGCTATCAGGTTATCCTGTGAATCGGCTCAAAGAGCCGATCCACCCATGATCCGTACGGGGTGCACGAATACCTGGTGGTCCTGCTTGATCAAGATAGAGCTAATGAGATCTACGACGATTTAGGGTTTTCACCGCATAATCGGATCATCCTACTCCAGGTTGGGCCTCGCGGCCACGCACGATGCTCGTAAGCCGATCCTAAACAAGGCCTAAAAACCAACATGAAGTTGATCCTCGGAACATCCTGTTTAGGACTTGCGAACGCCACCCTACGTGCCACTGGATCCTCCCCCCCTTTGTAAGGCCTAACTATTGCAGATATTAAACTAACCCTTGTAGAACAAGGGGCAATCGCAACGGATCAGATCTACTAAATAATGATCAAGCGGGGTGCCGCCCCCACACCTGAGATAGGTGCGAGGGCGGCTAGATATGCGAGGGTTGCACTACGTAAGCATGCTTAAACGAAGAACAATGCTAACCCTAACACATCTATGATAACTACGTTGCTCGCCATCAAAAGCGCTTCGAGTACGAGCAACGCATGAACAACGTGGGGCTTGTGCTTGCCTAGATCGCAAGATGCGATCTAGGCAGCATGTCGCTTACCTGATAGAAACCCTCGAGACGAAGGAGTTGGCGATGCGCCGAGATTGGTTTGTTTGGGGTTGAACGTGAGTTGTTGTTTATTCCATAAACCCTAGGTACATATTTATAGTCCAGTGGACTTTCTAAAGGGCGTGCACTAAACCGTGCACGATATAAACTCTAACTTTTAATCTAGATACAACCTACCATAATTAAAGATACACGGGCAACTTAGCCCAAATTCTCCGTGCAAGGCCGCTTCGTAGATTTTCCATGTGTAATCTTCCAAGCCCATCTTGATCGCGGCCCACCTCCTGATTTAGCCAAAATCCGGTGATAACAAGGACTTAATCAATTCTCGATTCTTTAACAATACGATACCAATCCGTAAAGTTTCTTGTCAGATTTTAACAGTATTTCTATCTCAATAACAAGACTAGCGCATGGTAGAAAACGGATGCCAATACTACAAAAATAATTCAAAATACTACTCACACTATGTTTATGATAATTAGTTCATGTTTTAATCTAATTACTAAAGAACTCCCACTTAATACAACATCCCTCATAGTTGTTAAGTGGTACGCGATCCAAATCCACTGCACCAAAACCGATCATCACGTGAGATGATGTAGCTTCAATGGTGAACATCAACATGTTGATCATATCATCCATATGACTCGTGTTCAACCTTTCGGTTTCCGTTGTCCCGAGGCCATGTTTGTACATGCTAGGCTCGTCAAGCAAACCCAAGTATTCCGCGTGTGCAACATGGCTTACACCCGTTGTATATGAACGTTGAATCTGTCACATCCGATCATCACGAGATGCTTTGAAACGACGAACTTTGGCAACGGTGCATAGGAGGGGAGAACACTTTATTATCTTGATATTAATGTGAGGGATCATCTTATAATGCTACCGCCGCGTTCTAAGCAAAATAAGATGCATAAAAGATTAACATCACATGCAATTCATATGTGATATGATATGGCCCTTTTGTCTTTGCGCCTTCGATCTTCATCTCCAAAGCACGGACATGATCTCCATCATCAACGGGCATGATCTCCATCATCGTCGGCGTAGCGTCAAGGTCCATGGCGCCATCTTCATGGTTGTTCACCTCATGTAGCAACTATTACAACTACTTTGAAAAACTACTCAACATGAAATTTAAAGACAACCATAAGGCTCCTGCCGGTTGCCACAATACAATAATGTGAAGGAGATATGCCCAAGAGGCAATAATAAACGTGGTTATTATATATCTTTATGTTTATGATAAATGTTTATATACCATGCTATAATTGTATTAACCGAAACATTGATACATGTGTGATATGTAAACAACAAAGAGTCCCTAGTATGCCTCTTAACTAGCTTGTTGATTAATGGATGATTAGTTTCATAATCATGAACATTGAATGTTATTATTAACAAGGTTATATCATTGTATGAATGATGTAATGGACACACCCAATTAAGCGTAGCATAAGATCACGTCATTAAGTTATTTGCTATAAGCTTTCGATACATAGTTACTTAAGTCCTTATGACCATGAGATCATGTAAATTACTTATACCAGAAAGGTACTTTGATTACATCAAACGCCACTACGTAAATGGGTGGTTATAAAGGTGGGATTAAGTATCCGGAAAGTATGAGTTGAGGCATATGGATCAACAAATGGGATTTGTCCATCCCGATGACGGATAGATATACTCTGGGCCCTCTCGGTGGAATGTCGTCTAATGTCTTGCAAGCATATGAATAAGTTCATAAGAGACCACATACCACGGTACGAGTAAAGAGTACTTGTTAGGAGACAAGGTTGAACAAGGTATAGAGTGATACCGATGATCAAACCTCGGACAAGTAAAATATCGCGTGACAAAGGGAATTGGTATCGTATGTGAATGGTTCATTCGATCACTAAATACATCATTGAATATGTGGGAGCCATTATGGATCTCCAGATCCCGATATTGGTTATTGGTCGGAGAGAGTACTCAACCATGTCCGCATAGTTCGCGAACCGTAGGGTGACACACTTAAGGTTTGATGTTGAAATGGTAGAACTTGAATATGGAATGGAGTTCGAAGATTTGTTCGAAGTCCCGAATGAGATCCCGGACATCACGAGGAGTTCCGGAATGGTCCGGAGAATAAGATTCATATATAGGAAATCATTTTATAAGTTTGAAAATGATCCGGTAGCATTTATGGAAGGTTCTAGAAGGTTCTAGAATATTCCGGAAGAAACCACTAAGGAAGGCGGAGTCCCGGAGGGACTCCACCTCCCATGGCCGGCCAACCCTAAGGGGAGGAGTCCCAAGTGGACTCCCCTAAGGGGGCCGGCCACCCCCTCCCAAGGAAGGGTGGGAATCCCACCTCTAGTGGGAGTCCTAGCTTGGGTAGGTTTCATGTGATATGGAAGGTTTTGGTTTGGGGTCTTATTCGAAGACTTGTAGACCAACTCTTGGGTGTTCCACCTATATAATGAGGGCCAAGGGGAGGGGGCCGGCCAACCCAACACTACAAGGTGGCCGCACCCCTCAAGTGGCTGGCGCCCCCCTCTCCCCAAACCCTAGCCGCCCCACTCCTCCTTCTTCCCCGCACGCTTAGCGAAGCTCCGCCGGGATTCTCCACCACCACCGACACCACGCCGTCGTGCTGCCGGATTCAAGAGGAGCTACTACTTCCGCTGCCCGCTGGAACGGGGAGGTGGACGTCGACTTCATCAACACCGAACGTGTGACCGAGTACGGAGGTGCTGCCCGTTCGTGGTGCCGTGATCAAGATCTTCTACGCGCTTTTGCAAGCGGCAAGTGAACATCTACCGCAGCAACAAGAGCCTCATCTTGTAGGCTTTGGAAATCTTCAAGGGTGAGTCTCGATCATCCCCTCGTTGCTACCGTCTTCTAGATTGCATCTTGGCTTGGATTGCGTGTTCGCGGTAGGAATTTTTTTGTTTTCTATGCAACGAATCCCTCCAGTGGTATCAGAGCCAGGTCTATGCATAGATGGTTGCACGAGTAGAACACAATGGTTTTGTGGGCGTTGATGCTCTTGTTATCTTTAGTTTGAGTACTTTGCATCTTTGTGGCATAGTGGGATGAAGCGGCTCGGACTAACTTTACATGACCGCGTTCATGAGACTTGTTCCTCGTTCGACATGCAACTTGTATTGCATAAGAGGCTTTGCGGGTGTCTCGTCTCTCCTACTATAGTGAAGATTCAATTTACTCTTCTATTGACAACATTAGTATCAATGTTGTGGTTCATGTTCGTAGGTAGATTAGATCTCTCTCGAAAACCCTAAACCACGTAAAATATGCAAACCAAATTAGAGACGTCTAACTTGTTTTTGCAGGGTTTGGTGATGTGATATGGCCATAATGTGATGATGAATATGTATGAGATGATCATTATTGTATTGTGGCAACCGGCAGGAGCCATATGGTTGTCTTTAAATTTCATGTTGAGTAGTATTTCAAAGTAGTTGTAATAGTTGCTACATGGAGGACAATCATGAAGACGGCGCCATTGACCTTGACGCTACGCCGACGATGATGGAGATCATGCCCGAAGATGATGGAGATCATGTCCGTGCTTTGGAGATGAAGATCAAAGGCGCAAAGACAAAAGGGCCATATCATATCACATATGAACTGCATGTGATGTTAATCCTTTTATGCATCTTATTTTGCTTAGATCGCGACGGTAGCATTATAAGATGATCCCTCACTAAAATCTCAAGATAATAAAGTGTTCATCCTTAGTAGCACCGTTGCCAAGACTTGTCGTTTCGAAGCATCTCGTGATGATCGGGTGTGATAGAATCAACAAGTGCATACAACGGGTGCAAGACAGTTTTGCACATGCGGATAGTAAGGTGGCCTTGATGAGCCTAGCATGTACAGACATGGTCTCGGAACACGTGATACCAAAAGGTAGAGCATAAATCATATGGTTGATATGATGAACACTATGAGTGTTCGCCATTGAAATCACACCTTGTCTCGTGATGATCGGACTTAGGTGCGGTGGATTTGGTTCGTGTGATCACTAAGACAATGCGAGGGATATTGTTTTGAGTGGGAGTTCACCTAGATTTTTAATTATGTTGAATTAAAATTTGAACTCATTTTGTCATAAACTTAGTCTAAACTTTTGCAAATATATGTTGTAGAGATGGCGTCCCCAATCAATTTTAACCAGTTCCTAGAGAAAGAAAAGCTTAAGAGCAACGGTAGCAACTTCACCGACTGGTTCCGTCATGTGAGGATCTTCCTCGCTGGCGGAAATCTGCAATTTGTGCTTGATGCACCGCTAGGTGACCCTCCTGCAGAAACTGAAACCGATGAAGTAAAGAATGTTTACGCAACTCGGAAAACTCGGTACTCTCAAGTTCAGTGTGCCCTCATGTGCAGTCTAGAAGCCGATCTTCAAAAACGTTTTGAGCACCACGATCCTCATGAGTTGGTCAATGAGCTGAAAGCTATATTTGAGACTCATGCGGCCGTGGAATGCTATGAAGCATCGAAACATTTCTTCAAGCTCGTATGATGGAAGAAGGCAGCTCCGTTAGTGAGCACATGCTCGCCATGACCGGGCATGCGAAGAAACTCGGTGACTTGGGAATAGTGATTCCTAACAGATCGGGGATTAATCGTGTCCTTCAATCACCGCCACCAAGTTACAAGAACTTTGTGATGAACTACAATATGCATAACATGAACAAGGAGTTACCTGAACTCTTTGGCATGCTAAAAGCTGCTGAGATTGAGATCAAGAAAGAGCACCAAGTGTTGATGGTCAACAAGACCACCAGTTTCAAGAAACAGGGCAAGTCTAAGGGAAAATTCAAGAAGAGTGGCAAGAAAGCTGCCACGCCTCCTATGAAACCTAAGAACGGCCCTAAGCCTGATGCTGAGTGCTATTACTGCAAGGAGAAGGGACACTGGAAGCGTAATTGCTCCAAGTATCTGGCTGATCTGAAGAGCGGCCTTGTCAAGAAGAAGAAAGAAGGTATATCAGATATACATTGAATATGTGGGAGCCATTATGGATCTCCAGATCCCGATATTGGTTATTGGTCGGAGAGAGTACTCAACCATGTCCGCATAGTTCGCGAACCGTAGGGTGACACACTTAAGGTTTGATGTTGAAATGGTACAATTTGAATATGGAATGGAGTTCGAAGATTTGTTCGAAGTCCCGAATGAGATCCCGGACATCACGAGGAGTTCCGGAATGGTCCGGAGAATAAGATTCATATATAGGAAGTCATTTTATAAGTTTGAAAATGATCCGGTGCATTTATGGAAGGTTCTAGAAGGTTCTAGAATATTCCGGAAGAAATCCACTTTGGAAGGCGGAGTCCCAAAGGGACTCCACCACCATGGCCGGCCAACCCTAAGGGGGAGGAGTCCCAAGTGGACTCCCCTAAGGGGGCCGGCCACCCCCTCCCAAGGAAGGGTGGGAATCCACCTCTATGGGAGTCCTAGCTTGGGTAGGTTTCATGTGATATGGAAAGTTTTGGTTTGGGGTCTTATTCGAAGACTTGTAGACCAACTCTTGGGTGTTCCACCTATATAATGAGGGCCAAGGGGAGGGGGCCGGCCAACCCAACACTACAAGGTGGCCGCACCCCTCAAGTGGCCGGCGCCCCCCTCTCCCCAAACCCTAGCCGCCCCACTCCTCCTTCTTCCCCGCACGCTTAGCGAAGCTCCACCGGGATTCTCCACCACCACCGACACCACGCCGTCGTGCTGCCGGATTCAAGAGGAGCTACTACTTCCGCTGCCCGCTGGAACGGGGAGGTGGACGTCGACTTCATCAACACCGAACGTGTGACCGAGTACGGAGGTGCTGCCCGTTCGTGGCGCCGTGATCAAGATCTTCTACGCGCTTTTGCAAGCGGCAAGTGAACGTCTACCGCAGCAACAAGAGCCTCATCTTGTAGGCTTTGGAAATCTTCAAGGGTGAGTCTCGATCATCCCCTCGTTGCTACCGTCTTCTAGATTGCATCTTGGCTTCGATTGCGTGTTCGCGGTAGGAAATTTTTTGTTTTCTATGCAACGAATCCCTACATAATGATCATCTCATACATATTTATCATCACATTATGGCCATATCACATCACCAAACCCTGCAAAAAAAAGTTAGACGTCTCGAATTTGGTCTGCATATTTTACGTGGTTTAGGATTTTCGAGTAAGATCTAATCTACCTACGAACATGAACCACAACAGTGATACTAGTGTTGTCAATAGAAGAGTAAATTGAATCTTCACTATAGTAGGAGAGACAGACACCCGCAAAGCCTCTTATGCAATACAAGTTGCATGTCGAACGAGGAACAAGTCTCATGAACGCGGTCATGTAAAGTTAGTCCGAGCCGCTTCATCCCACTATGCCACAAAGATGCAAAGTACTCAAACTAAAGACAACAAGAGCATCAACGCCCACAAAACCATTGTGTTCTACTCGTGCAACCATCTATGCATAGACACGGCTCTGATACCACTGTAGGGATTCGTTGCATAGAAAACAAAAAATTTCCTACCGCGAGAACGCAATCCAAGCCAAGATGCAATCTAGAAGACGGTAGCAACGAGGGGATGATCGAGACTCACCCTTGAAGATTTCCAAAGCCTATAAGAGTAGGCTCTTATTGCTGCGGTAGACGATCACTTGCCGCTTGCAAAAGCGCGTAGAAGATCTTGATCACGGTGCCACCATCGGGCAGCACCTCCGTACTCGGTCACACGTTCGGTGTTGATGAAGACGACGTCCTTCTCCCCGTTCCAGCAGGCAGCGGAAGTAGTAGATCCTCCTCGGAATCTCGACAGCACGACGGCGTGGTGGCGGTGGTGGCGGAGATCTCCGACAGAGCTTCGCCTAAGCTATGTGGGAGAGAGAGGTAGGAGGGAACCGCTAGGGTTTGGGAGAGGGGGCGCCGGCTAGGGCAGCTTTGAGGGGTGCGGCCATGGTGGTGTTGTGGTGGTCGGCCAGCCCCTCTCCTCCCCTCTTTATATAGGTGGAAGCCCCAAGGTTTAGGTCAAAGTGTCCGAATAAGACCCCAACAAAAACCTTCCATTTGACCAAACCTAGGGGGAGTGGGACTCCCCCCTTTCCTTGGTGGGGTGGCCGGCCACCATGGTGGGGAGTCCACTTGGGACTCCTCCTCCCTTAGGCTGGCCGGCCAAGGTGGGTGGAGTCCCTCTGGGACTCTACCTTCCATCCTTATTTCTTCTGGACTCTTCTAGAACCTTCCAGAGAAAATACTGGATCATTTTCAAACCTAGAAAATGACTTCCTATATATGAATCTTATTCTCCGGACCATTCCGGAACTCCTCGTGATGTCCTGGATCCCATCCGAGACTCCGAACAAAACTTCGAACTCCATTCCATATTCCATATCTACTTAAACGACATCAAACCTTAAGTGTGTCACCCTACGGTTCGTGAACTATGTAGACATGGTTGAGACTTCTCTCCGACCAATAACCAATAGCGGGATCCGGAGATCCATAATGGCTCCCACATATTCAACGATGACTTAGTGATCGAATGAACCATTCACATACGATACCAATTCCCTTTGTCACGCGATATTTTACTTGTCCGAGGTTTGATCATCGGTATCACTCTATACCTTGTTCAACCTCGTCTCCCGACAAGTACTCTTTACTCGTACCGTGGTATGTGGTCTCTTATGAACTTATTCATATGCTTGCAAGACATTAGACGACATTCCACCGAGAGGGCCCGGAGTATATCTATCCGTCATCGGGATGGACAAATCCCACCGTTGATCCATATGCCTCAACTCATACTTTCCGGATACTTAATCCCACCTTTATAACCACCCATTTACGCAGTGGCGTTTGATGTAATCAAAGTACCTTTCCGGTATAAGTGATTTACATGATCTCATGGTCATAAGGACTAGGTAACTATGTATCGAAAGCTTATAGCAAATAACTTAATGACGTGATCTTATGCTACGCTTAATTGGGTGTGTCCATTACATCATTCATATAATGACATAACCTTGTTATTAATAACATCCAATGTTCATGATCACGAAACCATGATCATCTATTAATCAACAAGCTAGTTATACAAGAGGCTTACTAGGGACTCCTTGTTGTTCACATAACACACATGTATCAATGTTTCGGTTAATACAATTATAGCATGGTATGTAAACATTATCATAAACACAAAGATATATAATAACTATTTATTATTGTCTCTTGGGCATATCTCCAACATTAAATTGATAAACAAGGTCTAGACATATTCAAACTAGCAGGAAAATCATGTATCTACCCCCTAACCCTAAACTCTATCTTATGAAGTCAAGCATGCATGAAGAGAAGTGGTTTTTGGTTTCAAGCATGGAAATTTCAAAAACCCTCCCAAGAGCTACATATTGGAGTGACTAAGAAGGATAGATGCTTAATTTTCATATTCATGTTTTAAACTTGATTAAATCATGGTCAAACCTAGGATTTTACCAAGATTCAAATGGGCATAAAAATTCAAAAAATAAATGAAAAATCAATGCACATAGTCATCTTATGTCATCTAGTAAGCATTCAATTAAGTTGATAAACAATGTCTAGACATATTCAAACCAGAAAATTTATGTATCAAGCTACCCCTAACCCCAAACTTAGTCTTATGAAGTCAAGCATGAAGAGAAGTACGTGGTTTCTTGGTTTCGAACATGGAAATTTCAAAAACCCTCTCAAGATCGAGCTTCATTTTGGATTGACTACGAAGGATACATCCTTAATTTTTCATATTCATGTTTTAAACTTGTTTAAATCATGGTCAAACCTAGGATTTGACAAGATTCAAATGGGCAAACATATGATAAGTGATGCAAATATAATTTCTAAGTGCGGGCAAACCAGCCTTTAGCTTAACATATTACAAGGTCTTCTTATGTCATATAGTAAGCATTCAATTAAGTTGATAAACAAGG
The DNA here is from genome assembly GCF_022539505.1 of Lolium rigidum. Taxonomy (NCBI): domain Eukaryota; kingdom Viridiplantae; phylum Streptophyta; class Magnoliopsida; order Poales; family Poaceae; genus Lolium; species Lolium rigidum. The sequence continues at coordinate 65,712,282 of NC_061513.1, read as the reverse complement.
TCTAGACATATTCAAACCAGGAAAATCATGTATCTACCCCCTAACCTTAAACTCTGTCTTATGAAGTCAAGCATGCATGAAGAGAAGTGGTTTTTGGTTTCAAGCATGGAAATTTCAAAAACCCTCCCAAGAGCTACATTTTGGAGTGACTAGGAAGGATAGATGCTTAATTTTTCATATTCATGTTTTAAACTTGTTTAAATCATGGGCATAAAAATTTAACCAAGATTCAAATGGGCATAAAAATTTAAAAAAAAACAATAAAATGAAAAACCAATGCACATAGTCATCTTATGTCATCTAGTAAGCATTCAATTAAGTTGGTAAACAAGGTCTAGACATATTCAAACCAGAAAAAGCATGTATCAACAAGCTACCCCTAACCCCAAACTCTGTCTTATGAAGACAAGCATGAAGTGAAGTACGTGGTTTTTTGGTTTCAAACATGGAAATTTCAAAAAAACCTCTCAAGAGCTTCATTTTGGAGTGACTACGAAGGATACATGTTTAATTTTTCATATTCATGTTTTAAACTTGTTTAAATCATGGTCAAACCTAGGACTTGACCAATATTCAAATTGGCATAATTTAAAAAAACGTAAAATCAAGGCACATAGTCTTCTTATGTCATATAGTAAGCATTCAATTAAGTTGATAAACAAGGTCTAGACATATTCAAACCAGAGAAATCATGTATCTACCCCCTAACCCTAAACTCTGTCTCATGAAGTCAAGCGCATGAAGATATGCGGTTTTTTATTTCAAACATGGAAATTTCAAAAACCGTCCCAAAGAGCTTCATTTTGGAGTGACTACGAAGGATCCATATGAAACTATGTACTAATACAGTATAATAATCACCCGAGTTATTAGAGCAACAAGTCTGTCACTTACGTGTGGTTCCCATGCGTGAGGTCCCACACTTCAGTGAGCACAAGTCACGTACGCTAGGTAGGCAAACTCCCAGCCATCTTCTTTCTCAAGAGAGAGGCATCAACACTCTCTCTCTCTCCATGTCTCCAATTATCCACCTCCGTTGGCTGCCGGTTTTGGCGGGTCGTTTCTAGCTCAGCTCGTAGGCCATGGTGTGCAGGCTCTGTAGCCATGGCGATTTGGTCGTGCCAAGTGGTTCGTCCCCGGCTGCGACGAGGATCAATCCGGACGGTGGCTGTTAAGGACCCGATCGCATTTCTTGCTTTCAGCCTGGGGTCTACCATGTAAATCTTAGGGATTTAGATGTAATTTCCTGTTTATTTTGTGTCCTGCTGTAAACTGCGCTCTGATGCGTATTGGAAATCTGGGTCCTTCAGGATCGTTCGGTTGTCCCTCTAAAAAAACATCTCTCTCATTTCGGCCTTTCTCGCTCGCTCGCACCCCCTGCGCACTGACAACCCTGCACAACAGTCAACATCACCAGAAAAAGGATAGACACTATAAATAAGTGGGGCCCCGTGACTGCTCTCCCTTCGTCTCCTAGTAATAATAATAACGTAAAAAAATCGACCTACGAATCTATTATTAAATAAGCTAAACTAGGGTTTTGCCCAGTACTACGGATCAATTTCTGAAATCCAACTACGGGGTTCGATTTTGGCCTGCTAATATAAAATTATATAATCCGAACTAGTATTCCTCTAAAAAATCATTTTAGTATGCATCGTTTGGTACTTTTCATAGCTAGAGTGCTTACTCCCTCCGTTAGCAAATAGTCTTTGTATGTCATATAGTAAGCATTCAAGTTGATAAACAAGATTTAGACATATTCAACCAGAAAAATCATGTATCTACCCCCTATCCCTAAACTCTGACTTATGAAGTCAAGCATGCATGAAGAGAAGTGGTTTTTGGTTTCAAGCATGGAAATTTGAAAAACCCTCCCAAGAGCTACATATTGGAGTGACTAATAAGGATAGATGCTTAATTTTTCATATTCATGTTTTAAACTTGATTAAATCATAGTCAAATTAACCTAGGATTTGACCAAGATTCAAATGGGCATAAAAATTCAAAAAATAAATGAAAAACCAATGCACATATTCAAACCAGAAAATCATGTATCTACCCCCTAACCTTAAACTCTGTCTTATGACGTCAATCACAAAGAGAAGTAATAAAGCATCCTTAGGTCATACAATGGTCTTTTAAGTAGTATCAGTTTAATGATGGTTGACCTATTTTTAAGTTCATTTGTGCACTGGTAGATATGATTTGGCCCATTTTTATCCATAGGCTCATCTGATGTGATGTCTGATATATATATTGTCTTTGATGAGTAGCACACTCATTACATACTCATACCATAGAACGAAGATGAAACCCTTTACCCTCAGCAACGTACGCAACATGGTGTTTGGGTTGGATGGCCCTCCCTATTTAAAATTGTTTTAGTTAGTTATCCTATATAACTAAATAGTTCATCCCCACTAACCTATTTCTCTAAACATGCAGCTATGCCACCTCAGCAGGTCCACTATTTTAGACATCTCACCTCCACGTCATCCCATGCATGCAACCAGTTGCCTGTTCGCGTTGATTACTTCTTTCAGACCCGATCGCTTCACCTTCTAGCTGCATCACGGAAATGCTCCTCAGTCCCTAGAGATTGTATTAGGCGCTCATCAATAACCCTTTGGCTGCCCATCACTATTCCCTCACTAAAGGGTGATATATTTAATTCGTTCTGAACCGATGAGTTTTACTCCTCTAGGAACCATCGTTTCCCCTCCCCACTATCAAAAGCCTCCTCTCCCATGCCTTATATAATCCAACGACATGGTCGCCGATCTACACAGGGGGCCCAGGTGAGCGTTTGAGGATTCATCTGGTGTATGTAGGCTGGTGCTCAGTATTCATTTTGCTATAATCTGATTCGGTTTCTCCTTGAAGCTCGGATCAATGTCTTGCTATGTGACTCCAGCGTCATCTGATTTTGATCAAGAAATCTTCATATGGTTGTGTTCTTGCATGTCTGTGTTGTTTATTTCCTCCTTACATTACATCTGATGAGAAGTGGAAAATGGAGTTAATCCTCCTCTCCCACGCCTTATATAATTCATCAACATGGTCGCCAATCTACACATGGGGCCTCAGGTGAGCGTCCGAGAATTCATTTGGTGTATGCAGGGTGGTGCTTAGGTCTTCTTTTTGATATAATCTGATTCGTTTCTCCTTGAAGCTCGGACCAATTTCTTTGTATGTGACTCCAGCGTCATCTGATTTTGATCAAGAAATCTTCATATGGCTGTGTTCTTTCATGTCTTGGTTGTTTATTTCCTTAGATGTGACGAGGAGTGGAAAATGGAGTTAATGTGATTAAAGAACAATGGAGTTAATGTGATTTACTTATTGTATTGCTGAGTATATAAGCAATGTTGTTTTATAATCAGCGGTTATGATATTCTTTGGAGAGGAAACCCAGCAGCTCCTCTACTGTTGAACTTTCAGGCATAATCAATAATTTCAGTTTAATTTTGCTTGACCGATTTTGGTTGTGAGGCTCAATGGCTGAATGCTAAGGCGAGTAGTGTTTAATATTGACACAAGTACTACATGTATTCCTTAAGGGATCCAGATAACTGTTTGAGCGCATAATCCAATTTCTGATTATTGGAGTTGAAATGGCTGAGTTTGGCACAAGGCTATTTCTTGATGTTACTACAATACACTTTTATCAAACGAGTCCTATTTCTTTTACATGGTCTGTACTGGCAAAAATCTCAGCGTATGGCAGGTCTATACTAAAAAGCCTTCAAGCATGTTTTATCAACCAATTCTCCTCTTATTTTTTATGTGCCTTCCTTATTTCCACATTTTAAACCAATTACAGGATTGATTTTTCTGTACGTCCTATCTCAGTAGGTTTCTTCTTTTAAACCTCACGGACATGACAAAAACATGAAATTTAACTATTGAGTAGCACTAATCCATGTGCATTGCTCGGTGCTTGATGTAAGAATCTTAATATAATCACCACATGTATCAAATATTGTTTCAAATATGTACTCTTCTTTTTTTGCATATAGATTATCTACGTTCTATTCTTCTCTAGAAAGTGGGCATGTAAACAAGCAACCCAATAAATTTTAGGTCATAAATTTAGTCTGACTGAATATTTGCTGATGGAGTATGACACTCATTCGTTTTGCCTGCTGTTTACACAAGGAAACATGAAATGGTTTATACGGAGATAACGCAATTCCAAATGTTTTCATTTTGTGTAGAATAAGATTGCAAATGGATGTGTAAGTTCTAATACACACGTACACACATCCAGGGAATTTAAATGATGTAATTGGAGTGATGTACGGCCTAGAAGTTTCTAAATAATTACTCATTATCCTTCGGACAATTGATTTCTTCATATACAAAACTGTGAAATGATATGCACATACACTGGCACCTACTATTTCTGAAATGGCTATCCTGGAATAGCTGTAAGATGCTTCTTCAATTCTTTGGATGCTAATAGGTGGCTTGGATATTCTTCTCTTTGATCGGCCGGTGAAGGCATTTCCTCAAATTTTTCATTTCATTCACATGAGAACAACTAGACTGTGTGTATTCATGCTTTAGCTTATGCTTTATGCAAGACACAATTGTAGTCTACACCAAAACAACTTTCTTCCCTGGTGTAACCGTGTAAGCCGCACCTAATATGCCACAAAGCAGCCACTCCGTGTACTGTAGTTTCATGTGTGAGATGTCAAGACAAAAAATGCATGTTGGACCATATTTTTGGTCATGTGCTGAATGCCCTTCTTTGAAGAAAATGTACATTCTTATTTTTTTACAATTCTCTAAATTGTTTGCCCGGTTTCCGCAGCAACGCGCGGGGAATTATCTAGTTTATGTAAAAAACTATCACATATAAAGTGCAAAAAAATAGTAAGGTGTGCCCACCCGGCCTACGATTGTTTTGTGCGTCCTCCACCGCGTGCTCATCTTGATCTCTGACGATGTACATAGTTCTTTAGAACACATGCAACACTTACAGTTGATAGGCCGTTGAAAAGCTAATCAATGATAAAACCTGCTTTTATACATCCATTGTACTTTGATTTAATTAGTCCCTCTAATGGACTCCAACTATGTGTGCTTGAGATTTGGCAAAATGCTTTGCCGTCGTGCCACAGAACAAGTAATAAACAGACCAATCAAGTTTTAATCATTGCTAGACCTAACTAAGTGTTCAAGTGTTCGATTTTGACCACATTAGAGTTGAGGGGCCAAACATAATTCTTAAATACTTGAGGGACCGAACATAGACTTCTAAACACCTGAGGAACAAGACAAAGTTGAGTACTATTGTTATTATTAGACTAGTCACAATGGGGAGTATCATATAATAGTATCATGCATATGATACTAGTGTACGATATTATTTTCACAATCCATAGTATCATCATGTAGTAGTATAATATGTTACATGTATTTAGTGATTTGTAGAATCTCAATACAAAAGTGTGTATAAGATTTGTTTGGCAGTAATTTTTCTAATTCTACATGCTATGATACGATATCTACCTATGATACCACTATCGTCTCTTTCATCATTAATTGATATGACACATCAACATTTTGCATGCATGTAGTTCATGATACTACTTATGATATTGCCATTGTGAGTAGTCTCCCTTTGTCCTAGAGTACAATGCCAATTTGTTTTCAGAGGCAAACTTAGACTAATACTTGGGCCCGCCAATTATGAGTTGCATGTCATTCAGAACTATATCATCGGGTGCTTGTTTCGATGAACTTTCCAATGGTATATTTTGCGGATGTCATAAAATTAGGCTGGTCATACTATTTCTATAGTGGGTAGTATCATGGAGTAGTATCATAGTCGTGCTACATTTATTATTTTTTAGAATCTCAATGCAAATTTTTGTACAAAATTTGGTTAGCATTAACTTTTCTCGTTGTTTGCGCTATGATACAGTATCTACCTATGTTACACTAATCTCCTCTCTCATACTTAATTAGCTGCCACATCAACATTTTTTTGGGACCAATGTGTATGATACTAGCACTATCATGTGGGTACCTAAATCTCGAGTCAAAGTTTGACACGAAACCGATGTGGACTTTATTCATGGTGGAAGGGAGTAACAATCATAAGCACATTATTATTATTGATTGAACAACATTTTATTTGATGTGCCATAAGAAGTCTAGAAACTCCTAGCCCCTGGAGGTGTCGTTTTGGCACACGCGTGCATATGAACCTATTATATAAAATAATAAAAAAACAATTATATAAATGTTAATTTTTTTTTGGTATACGTTGTGACATCCTATGTTCGTTCATAAGTTTTCGTGGAAAAACGACATATTGTGTGGCGTGTACAAAAAAGGCAAAAAATGTACTATACGTAGTCGTGTTACAACATCAAAATTTGTCTTTTTTGCAGGAGCCACCTTTTTTTTGAGAAAACTTGTGTACCAACATAAAATGTCTATATATACATGTAAAATTTTAGTTTAGAATTTTTTGACACTTTCAAATATGGATTCACATAATGGGAGCATATGCTCCTTTTGGACTTGAGACAACAAAACGGCTGTGTGCATCCTGGTTATGCAGAGGCTGGATGTAATTGCTTCTAAAAGTAATAAAGCATCCTTATATCTCTATATTGTCTATATATATATATACCTCTACCTCTACCCCCCTTGGATTCTTGAATAGACGTACAATACTAGTAGGGCCTACTATTTATTATTATTATTACCTACCGCAGCCAAAATTTAATATCATCGAGCGGTAAAATTCCCCGCCAACGCCCAAATATCTCGCGCCGCAAAGTTTCAGATCTGCGAATATTTTTTCCCTCAAAAGAAGGACTGCGAAATTCCCTTCGACTCCTCTATCGCCCAGCATCGCCCTAATTTTGCCCGCAAGCCCTCAGAGAAACCGCCCCTCTTACCTACCTCCAGACCTTCACGGCCGCCGCACCGGAAAATCACCGCCGCACTTCGCCGTTCAAGCTGCCACGGCTTCAAACCCCGAGGCTGCCCTATCCGCTTGATCCGCACCTACTCCGGCGTCCACCGCACCGTATCTCGTTCGCCGACTCTATCGACCACCGCACCTAACCAGCTTCACCGACACCGACGCCCCCGTGCACTGCACATCATCTGCTTCACCGACCTTCTAGTTCGGCCGGCGCGCTGAACACTTCATCGACCGCCCAGCATGTCCTTCTCCGACCCCCCAAGATCTTCTTCCCCAGCACCCACCGCAACAGCAGCCCCCTCGCCGACCTCCACGCCACCCGTAAGAACGCGGAACACGTCTAAACGCCGCCCAGAAATAGGTAACCAGACATCCCTGCGCATTTTGTTCTGTTTAGGAGTATTGCAGCTGACTGTATTTCTGAATTCGTGCTATATTTTTCACTTACAAGTGCTTTCGTTGGTAACCACCTCATCCTTTAGATTTAAACATGACGCATAAGTATTTTTTTCCCTGACCTAACCCACCCATTTGCTGAAACTCTACATGGTATCAGAGCCTAGGTTTCCTTCCTCCTAGTGCTAGCCGCCCCAAACAGTACCATATAAGTTCTTCCTTTGACCACAAAAACCACCGTTGAGATGTAGAAATCCAGGCGGTGGGAGGCCGCATCAGGTGCTCTGCGTGGGTTGCGGCTATAACACACAGCGATGAGAGCTGTGTGAGATCGGCGGCTGCTCGCGCGGGGACAAAGAAGTGGGTGAAGATTGTTTTGGTTTAGAAAGGAGAGAAGAGGAAGTTAATCCGTGGCAGAGAGATCTGGATCCGTGCGAGGTGGAGATGTTGGAGGCGTGCGGAGTGGGCCGAGCCTTTGAGCGTAGGGCGGAGCCGGAGGTTGGTGCTGGACGTTGACCAGCGCGAGCCGGTCGATGTGGCCAGGTGCGGTCTGCCAGGTTGGCCAGGGCGGCGCCATCCGAGTGGAAGTGAGGAGAAAATGGAGATGTGAGGCTGTGATGATATGTTGTGATGGAGTTGATGAGGCTGCGGTTGAGTCGTGATGGAGTTGATGAGGTTGCGGTTTAGTGGAGATGGTGATGGTTGTGGATTTGTCCAGGGGAAAGGCATGCGTGCCTGAGGTGAGACTAGTTGAGGCCTGACCGGGGGATAGGCATGGGTGCTTGAGGAGTGGATGGTTGAGGCAGGAGTTGGCTGGGGATTTGTGGGAGAGACGGAAGAGGTCAGTGGCCGGGCAGAGTGGAGAAGAGAGGCTGAGGACATTGAGGCGAGTGTGGATGGTTCTGCGGAACTTGTGTGGTGAGGCAGCCGGGGTTGTTGAGGACGTGTATGGTTAGGAGTTGTGCGTATCCCAGATGGTTGAAGCTGGATGTCTTCGCTGCTGATGAAGAGATGAATCGAGATGACAAGATGATGGAAAGTGCAATGATGTCATGTATCCTAGGAGTTATGCTGAAAGTTCATTACTCGTAGTTGTCATATGTGTTATGTTGTTGTTGCAAGATGGCCATGGTTGTTTACCCATGATCATCTTGAGGGGGTGTGTTGGACCATGAGTGAGTTTAGTAGTAGCGATGTAGTAATATTGTATCCAGTGTGAGGCCCATAGAGGCCCATGTCCAGTGGTATTGTGACCCTAACTCAGATGATATAAATACAGAGTGTGGTGGTCTGAGTGACCTAACCCACCCATTCGCTGAAACTCCACAAAATATGAGCCACCAATCACGAGCCGTTGAATGCTCTACATGTCCACGATTGACAACAACAACAACAAAGCCTTTATTCCCAAACAAGTTGGGGGTAGGCTATACAAGTCCACCATTGACACGATTACAATTTCTCACTATTTGGCCGTAGGCTACTGCTCTAGTTACATCATGTTTGATATCTTTCTGCGATCATGTATTACATGTTTATGCACGTCATAATGCTTCTACTACTGTTTGGTGTCAATTTAATTATAGCAAATCCTTGACTCGTAATTGTTTGTTGTTATTACACGTGCAGCAGGCACATCTTACACTCAGAAACGTAGAGTAAAACTCGCCTATAATCATGTAAGTACCTGCTGTTTTTTGTATATTGCTTAATGCAAACTTCTATATCTTGGATCCTGTTTCGTTTACAATTGGCCTCTCCTTCATGCAAGAGGAGAAACGGTGAGGCACCAGGTTCTTCCGTCCAAGTACTCGATGAGGTTCGTGTGACTCAAAAAAAAGCTCACGTAAGTTCACTGTTTTTTTTGGAATGTTAATTTACCTCCTGTGCGTAGTTCAGTTGCATCATTTTCTGTATGTTGCACTACCTAAGGTGCCTAATGGAATCTAATAAAATATAAACAATGACCATATGGAACATTGCATACTGCCTTTGACCCATCTGGCATCCGGCATGCCTGGGTATAAGTTACATGATTTGGCTATCTTAAACAAGTCCTGAAATTCTATTATGTTAATTTTTTTGCATGTTGCTTCATTGAGTTTGCATGTTGTTCCATGGCTAGTGCATGAAGTTTGATATAAATGTGCACTTCATGTTTTTTATTGCTTTATTCCTTACCTAGCTTCCTATTCTACTTGAAACATGATTGCTTTATTCCTAACCTAGCTTCCTATTCTACTTGAAACATGATTGCTTTATTCCTAACCTAGCTTCCTATTCTACTTGAAACATTGTGAAAAAATAGTTATATTACTTGTTTAAATGTCTAGCTTTGTTTTTCTGAGTCCCATTGACATGATGTGGTATATCCATATTCAAATGATCTGGCTGTTTATATAATACGCTCCATGTTCAATTGCTTCATTCATTTTCTAGTAATCTACTAGTAAGTAGAACGTTCTTTGCACGTCACGACATATATAATTTTAAAATATATTTCCATATTTTATTTGATGTTGATAATTATTATTTTTTGCTAAAATTAGTCACAAAGCCTAAAGTTTGGCTTTTGAAAAACTAATACACCCTAAAAGAAGTAATGGAAGGAGTAATATGTGAGTTCACTACAATTAGGTTTTTTAGTCAGTATGAAATGGAAGTATACCCTAATACGAAAGTGACACAACTTTTTCATGGACACCCCATTAGGATTATGTATATTTTTGTGATTAGAGTCGAGAATTTTTAAGGATCTATCTTACCTTTTGCGGCATGCATATTGCACGACAAGACTATCTAATTTATATATTTCTACCATATTTTTTGAAATTTAAAATACATTATCCAATATCTATGTATAAATTTACTACCTCGATACTTTTTATGTGACCCACACATGGCCACCGTTAGATTTTATATCAAAACTGGTTGTCATGGGGAAAAAAGTTAGACCTTAATATGAGTAAATACGAAATATTAGTACTAAATTAATATATAATATTTTATCAGCCTTGGTTGGTGGACCAATGAACTTCGTATCTTCGAGCTTGAAGATGGTTCTTGTAACATAGTAATTGCTATTTTTTTTCCTAGCACATAATTATATATCAATATCTTCACATAACCATGTACGATGAAGATGATATTTTTCATAACACAGTGCCAATGTAGACGATGGCTTGTGCTTCTATAAACTCCCAAAACAAAAAATGTTTTCTTGAGTAAAACAAAAGAACGGCTGAGATTAAATGATACATGTTTGATATTAGGGGCGAGATGGCTGAGATTAAATGATACCATGATACCCTTTCGGGGGATTACACTATTTTAAAATTTGAGGGTATATGAAAGCTAAAGCCTTTGATTTTGTTGGCAAGTGAATGTTGTCATTGCCACTACTTGTACTGAAATCTCGCTTCATTCGTGTTTAATTCGGTCCCGTTGGTACTCGAACCCGGGTGGGTTGGCTGCGCACTCGCAAGCCTTGCCACTGAGCTAGCACTCAGTTCTCAGATTAAGCAATGCCTCGTTATGCTTAATTTAAATGTTATGGCACTTCATACAAGCCATACAATTAATTGTTGCATTGTGACGAGGGATCACCTCGTGCCTACGTATTGTAGACTTGAGTTTCGGGAGAGAGCGACGATGGAGATTCCGGGAGCGAGATAAGGCACACGACGTACCCAGCTTCGGGTCCCCTCGGTGGAGGATCCCTACGTGCTGCTAGCAATCCAGTATATGATCATAGATGTGTTACAGGGTGCCGCTGTAGCGGAGCTATGTTGTCTATCTATTGTCTATCAGTTGGCCCCTTATTTCGGGTGCCCTGGCTAGCTTTATGTATGCAACCAGCCTAGGGTTTTACAAGAGTCCTAGTCGACTACTTCTTCGGGTTGCCTTGTTGGGCCTTCTCCATATTGGGTCTCCTCCATATTGGGCCGAGCTAGGTATACTAATAATGGGTATCTGAAGGGTATGCCCATGCTAGTAGCCCCCGAGTTTATAGGGAAGTCGAAGACTTGCGTAAAAACTCCAAGCATAACCATCTCCGGAGTCGAAGAAAATACAAGGCGAGGTCCATGTCGTAGATCATGTGTAGCGTAGATGATGTCGACGATTCTTGAAATTATCGGGTGCGCGGCAGCGCTCCCGATGGGAGTACCCCCGAGTCTATGGGCAAGTGCTTGCACTTGGGCATAGACTCAAGTTGTACTACTCGATAAAGAACTTAACTATATTTCTGGAGGATTTGATGAAATCCATGTGCTCCCGATGGGAGTAGGCTCCACTCGAGTAGTAGAATCGAGTTGAGTCTACAAACCTTGATTGTCAGTCGAAGTTATTTTTCTATCGGGTGCGCGACCAGCGCTCCCGATGGGAGTAGCCCCCGAGGCTACAGCCAAGTGTATGCACTTGGGTGTAGGCTCAACTTGCTTGTAATTGACTCCACAATTTTTCCTCTTTCTTATCGAGAGGGTGAACAATACTCTCGATAAGAGTAGCCCCCGAGCCTATGAGCAGGTGCTTGCACCTAGGCATAGGCTCAAGTTGTACTACTCGATAAACAACTTGGCGTAGCTCCTCTTTTTATCGACTCCAGGCCGTTGCTATTTTTATTTGACATCCATATCTATATTGTACAGGGATAATGGTAATTGGGGCTAGTTCATCTGACGGATCAGGTACTAGTTAACTGCTCTAGTGGCAATCCACAAAACCTACTTCAAGATCACGTCCCTGGACATAATCTCGGGATACTGGTGTTAACTCGACAGGTGCCGCTTAAGGTCTTACCATTTTGTCGAGTCCCAGTCATATTTTATCGGGTACCTAACGCGTCCGTTAGGATTTTTCTTCGTATCTGTTGATACAGATAAAAGTAGCAAACCGACGTCAGAGACGGTGCCACGCCACTCAGAATGGATCTAGGGTCTTACCTTCGCAGAGTTTTGCGGCATTCAGAGATTATTCGCGACTTTTAGCGCTCTGAGAATATATTGTCGAGTGGCTTGTTCGGCTGATGCAATGACCCATTTTGCGGGTTCTTCTATATTTTTCTCGGGCGTGATGAGACAGCCGAATATATTGGGTTCTTCTATATTGTCGTCGAGCACATCGCCGATGCTCTTGCTCAGAACAAATGACGAGTCAATGGACCCGAAGATTTGTCCATCCTCTTTTTTTTCTCCTCCCTTTTTTTTGGTTTCTCCTTGATGATAATTTCGTCGAGTTCCTCCCTCAGGAAAATTTCTTCGGGTCCTCCTTGAGGACAATTCTTTGGGTCCTCTTTGAATAAAATTTCGTCGGGTTCTCTCAAGATTTCGTCGGGTTCCTCCCTGAAGAAGATTTTGTCGGGTGCTCTTTTGATTTCGTCGGGTTCCTCCCTGAAGAAGATTTCGTCGGGTGCTCTTTTGATTTCATCGGGTTCCTCCCTGAAGAAGATTTCGTCGGGTGCTCTTTTATATACTTTGAATTTTACTTTCTCATGCACAAATAAACAAACTTTTTCTATCTTTTCCTTGACTCTCTTTTTCGCATGCAGTGTCAGATGCTCGGATTCGATGATATGTAAAGTGAATATATGTCACGCAGCCCCCGAGCATCGGGTGCGGCAAAAGTAAACAATAATAAACTTTGTACAAAATAAAAGAACACTTAGCTTTTTGGACACGACGAAGTCAATGCATGATAAAGTCTTCGAGTGTAGATAAGAAATCTAGCCAAAGTAGAAACCACCAAATAACAAAAGTGGATGCCGCGAAATTGTTGATGAAGAAATAGCCGAGACCCCGAGCGTTGCTGAGGTGATGTCATGATTGTTGTGTCGCAGTCGTGACCCGAGGCGAAATCATTGTCGAGCCCCCGAGCGCTAGGCGTGACGTCGAAATAAGTTGATGTAGTCGCGGCGTCATATTTGGTGAAGCCATTTAAGATGAAGCCATAGAAAATAATATACGAAGATGAATCCCAGATGAAGTATTTGAGATGAATCCATATTGAAGATGCCATTAAATATAGAACATATATTAAAGATAAATCCGTCGATATCATAGAGGATGAATCCATTGGCCCGAATAATCCAGTAATAATCATAGAAGATGAATCCGTTGATATTATAGAAGATGAATCCATTGATCTGAAGAAAATAATTCCAATAATAACCATAAAAGATGAATCCATTGGCCCGGAAACACATCGGGTAATATTGTATAAGGTGAACCAGTAATATCCATATAGATGCATTTTTATAAGATGAATCCGATGAAGAAAAAATCCAATAAGCCGAAGAAGATGAATCCACTGATCCGAAGTATATAAATCCACTAAGCCGAAGAAGATAAATCCACTATGCCGAGAAAGATAAATCCACTAAGCCGAGAAAGATAAATCCACTAAGCCAAGAAAGATAAATCCAGAACCGAAGAAAACACTAAGGCGAAGAAAATAAATTCACCGAGTAATCTAGTGTATTTGCAGTAACGATGTAATGGCGCATCCCGAGTGTCGGGTGTATTTATTGTAATATTATAATAGCATAGCCCCGAGTATTCGGGTGTGGCGAAAGTAAATAATAATTGTACTCTCGGAAGAGGAACACTTAGCTTTTTATCGGGTGCGGCGAAGTCGACGTGGAAGTAGGTCATCTGGTAGACGCAGTCGAAGCGGTGGACACAACCGATATAGTCGCCGCCGTACGTAGTCGATGTGGCGAGGTGCACGATGTCAAGTTCACGACAGGCGAGCCCCCGAACGTGGCGAGTGCGCAATGGCAAATAGGATCGTCAAAGCAAAGTAGTCGAAATTTGTTCTCATCTACAATAATATTAGCGGCGCAAATAATCTGCGAGCAAATAATAGTACGAGCCAAAAAAATATTTGGTAAAATAAATTTTGCATGTAGAGATTAATTAGAAGTATAGCACCTGATAATCGTGTCGGATGAAATTAGGTTGTCCTGATGGTGAATCCGCGCTGGCCGGGTCGACCGTGATCATGTTTCCTTTTTTGGATTTCTCCCAAATGCGTGGATGACTTCTTTGCTTGATTCATCGCTTTCTTTGCTGATCCATGTACCTTCCTAAACTTCTTTCCTTTTTGTTTACAAACCAATCAAGATGTGGCGGTAAGGTTCTTGGAAACTGAACCAATCTTCAATGGAAGCGTTGTGGCAGGATGACAGCAGCAGCCGATCAATTTTTTAAGTCTTGCTTTTGTTCTTTTCTTCCGATCTTCAGCTGATGATGAACCCGAGGTCAGCGATGTGTCTAACTGCGCGCTGCGTCTCGGGCGACTCGGGGGGCGACTGGGAGCTCGTCCTCCCGGAACGCCGCCGCCGCCGCGCCGCTCGCCGCCCTGGGGGTCCGCGGGAGCCACGCGTCTCGCCGGGGCGCAAAGGGAATCGCTTCTCCCTCCTGGCCGCCGCCGTCGCCGAGGCCGAGGGCTCGGTCCTGGAGCTCGCAGATGAGGAGTGCTGCGAGCTGGAAGACGTGGAGGAGCCACAGCTGCCCCTTGCTCCGCCGAATCTGGGGAGGTTCTGGCCTGAGAAGGTGGTCGGTCCGCCGCTGGTGCGCGTCCGTGACGCCTCGAGGGAGAGGAGCATCTCGCCGGCGCCGCCCCCGCCACTCTCGTCGCCGTCCCACTTCCCTCCGCTACCTGGTTTGGCGCCCGTGGGGAGGGGCCTCTCCGAGGTTGGTGGGGGGGGCTCTGGATCTGGTCAGATCCGCGTCGGGGAGCACGTTCTGGAGCTGCCGTCGACCGGTGGGCGGCCGGAGGCGGAAGGGACGCCGCCGCCGCTAGGGTTTGCTCCTCCCTTGGATGCTGGGGCGCTGGGATCTGTTGGGCCCGCTGGGCCGGCCCACGGGAGGGCTGCGGCCTCGCTGGCCCAGTGGAGGTTTGGGCCGGCCCAAGGTGCGGTCAGCTCAGGTTCCGCGGGTGCCCCTGGATCGGACCCGTTGGATGCGCGCCACGTCGCCCAAGTGGTGGATGGACGGTTGGGTAGCTCTAGGGTTCCCTGGTGGGACGGTTCTGCCCCTCCGACGCCCACTTTTAAGTGGCTCTGGCTTCCTCCCCAAACCCTAGATCCACTTCTCGGTTTCCCTGCCCCCGCCTCCGACGTTCGCCGCAACCTCTCCGCCGCCAAGCGTTTGTCCTTCCACCTCGACCCCGTCTCCGGAGCGCGTACTCCTCTCCTCGTGGCCATGGAGAGGGAGAGGAACTCCCACGGCAAGCGTCCCTTCGACGAGTTCAACAAGGGCTATCCCCGCGCCCGCGACCAAGATCTGCGCCAGAGGCTCGACAGAGAGCAGGAAGAGCACCGTCGGCAACAGCGTCAACGCGACCGCGAGGCGGAGCGTGCGAGCTCCTCGTCCTGGCGTTCCGAGGGGGAACGCTCACGACAGGAATCGCGCGCGCCACCGCCACCTCCACCTCCCCCTCGTGGCCGCGACTCCGGCCGGAACGCGGGCAGGAGGCCCCTTCGCCAGCCCCACGGGACCCCAGGGGAGGTCTCTGCTCCTAGCTCTGGGCAGGTCACCGGCCCAGGGGGGGCTGGGGCCCCCAGTCTTGATGCGGCCCACATCACGTGCTACAACTGCGGCAAGCAAGGTCACGTCCAGGCCGCCTGCGTCGATGAACCATTCTGCGTTAACTGTAAGAAAGTCGGGCACCTCTCCGCCATGTGCGCGGCAGTCTCCAAGGCGCTGGCTCCTTTCTGGGCAGGATTTGGAGGCGGGAGGCCTGGGTTCTGCTGCCTGGAAGTACCTGAGGAAGAACTTCAGAAGCCGGTGTCCAACTCCGCCACTGTTTTCCTTGGGGGCGGGCAGCTGTCCGCGGAGCAGGTGGAGGACGAGTTCAAGGACTTAGTTGATGAGAACTGGGATTGGCAGGTGCGCCAAATCGGCCCTTTGGATTTTGCGGTGGTGTTCCCCTCTAAAGAGAGTCTCCGCATTGCTATCCGTGGGGGCGGCCTCACTCTGCCATGTACCAAGCTTAAGGCCATTGTCACTCTCCCGCAAGGTGACCCTCTGGCTGCTGAATCTCTGGAGGAGGTTTGGGTCAGGTTGCTCGGTGTGCCGCCTCCGTTTCGACACGCCGATCGCCTTCTCCTTTCCACTCGCGAGGTGGGGCGTCCGATTGGGGTGGACGTTGCCTCGTTGGCTCACCCGGATGCGCCGGTGCGTATGTCCTTTGGATGCCGCAAAGGGGACCAGCTGCCTGATCACATCACCCTCTTCGTCAACATGCAAGGTTACCGTATCCAAGTTATTCGCGAAGCTCAGTCGGCCCAAGACTCCCCTCCTCACGACCCGCCGAAGTTCCCTCCCGGAGATGGCACTGAAGACAAGGAAGAAGATTTTGATGAGACTGATGAGGAGCGCTGGGACGGGCGGCGGGGACGCCATGCTCACAAAGGATCGTCCTCTGCCCCTGGAGCGCGCGGGGAAGTTCCTCGTAAGTCTGTCCCCCTCGGCTCCTCCCCTGGGTCGCCGTCTCCTTGCCTCCAGCACAACGCAAAGGATCTCAGCCCACAAATCCCTGCCTCGGCTCGCAGTCAATACGGGTCCAACTTGACCCCCACAGGCAACATCTTCCCTATGGTCGCTCAAATCATCAAAGCCGCTCTGCCGTCTACTCCCGCTGAGGGGCGCCAATCCCCGGAGGCTGCTATTAGTGTTGATTCCCTATGTGAGGTCCTTGCTGAGGCCCCTTCGTCGGCTGGTCCTGCCTCGCCCACGCCGGGCAAAGCTCTGCCCATGTCTGAGGCGGAGCGGGAGGAGGTGGGTTGGTCCAGCCCGTTCTTGGGTGCCTCGGACCAAGAGTATCTGCGTAACAGCGAACAAAGGAGCAAGCTGAATCACGATCGCCCCTCTCGGAAGCTCATGTTGGAGGCGGCTGCTGCTACCAACTCCTCTCCAGCCCCGGCCCTTGCGCTCCACCAAGCCCCGGCTATCAAGAACGCCAACCCCAGCGAAGGACAGCCACTCCTCTTGGACACTCCCATTTCGGCGCTGGGCGCGCCGGTGGCGCGTGCTCCTCGTTCCAAGGCCTCCCCAGCGGAGGCGCTGCGCAAGAGTGCTCGCTCCAAAGGAACCTCTGACGGTCCGGTCCTGGAGCGGGCCATCCGGGCCACAGCGGACAAGAACAACCTCGACAAGAGCGTCATCGACACGGCTACTCCTTCGTCGTCCACCCCCGCTCCAGGTAACTCCTCCTCTCCAGCTGTTTTTGTTGCCTTTCAAGATTCCTCCTTGGAACATCTCCTCAAAGTCGCCAAGGATAGCTGCATTCTGTTCAAATCATCGGAAGGGTCACCGGCCCAAGCGGTGGCGCTTCTCCAGGCTCGGGAACGCGCGCAAGCAGAGCTGTTGGCAGCGAGACGTAGAATCGAAGAAGAAGAGGCCAAGGCTAAGGAAGAAGCTGCCCGGGACTGTTCGCAGCATGCAGCTCCTGGTGTTGGCGCTGTGGCTGGCTCCACGGGGGAGCCACCCGCAGACGCCGGTGATCCTCCCCAGTTGGGTACTGTGGAGGAGCCACCTGCGGGTTCGGGCAAAGCCAAAGCCTTCGTCGCCAAGAGGCGAGCTGCTCGCGTGCCCACTCCTGTTGGTCATAGACCTGTCACCCGCCAAGCACGGGCTCTGAGCAGAGGGTCCCAATGAGAGCCCTGATCTGGAATATTAGAGGGTTCGGTCGTCGGGGGAGACGAACCTTGTTGAAAGAGTACCTCCGGTTGCACCGCCTTGATCTAGTTCTCTTACAAGAAACCATCAAACAGGATTTCACGGATGCTGAACTTGCTAGCTTGGAGGTGGGCGAGAAATTTTTCTGGTCTTGGCTCCCAGCTAGCGGTCATTCAGGTGGCATGCTGCTAGGAGTTAGGGACAAGATATGTTTGAAGTTGGAAGAATGGACAGGGGTCAATTCTTCCCGAGTTTGGCTGTTCTTCATCGCATCTCCAACAAGAAGCTGGAGATTATCGGTATCTATGGTCCAGCAGATCACGCTCGCTCCGGAGGGTTCCTCGGACGAAATCTCGGCCAAGGTGGCTAGGTGCACCTTACCGATCTTCATGGGAGGCGACTTCAACCTTATTAGGGCAGCCGACGATAAGAGCAATGACAACCTCAACTGGCCTCTGATGGACTTGTTTAACAACTCCATCGACGCTTGGGCTCTGAGGGAAATTCCGCGCACGGGAGCACGGTTCACTTGGTCCAATCACCAGCTCAATCCAATATGGTCCGCGCTAGATCGAGTGTTTGTGTCTGCTGACTTTGAAGCTATCTTCCCGCTGTGTTCCTTGTCCGCTGAGACTAGCCTTGGCTCTGATCACACGCCACTTGTGTTTGACACCGGAGAGGGTTTCCCGGTGCGCTCCAACAGATTTTTCTTTGAAACAAGTTGGTTTGAGCGCCAAGAGTTCGTCCCCTTGGTCCAGCACTCGTGGGCGAGACTTATGACCAAGGTGGGAGGCCGCGACATTATTGATTGGTGGCATTATATGTCCGCGGGCCTTAGACAAGTCCTTAGGGGCTGGAAACAAAACCTAGGAAGGGACACCAAGGCTGAGAAAGCCGCTTTGCTGACCCAGATCGCGGAGCTTGACGTGCCGGGCTGATGCCACGGGGCTTGACGAGGACGCCTGGGCCTCCAGATATCACTTGGAAGAGCAACTGCTGCAGATTTATCGCATGGAGGAAGAGCACTGGCGGCAACGCGGTAGAGTGAGGTGGGCGCTGCAAGGGGATGCAAACACCGCTTACTTCCACGCCGTCGCTAATGGGAGAAGAAGAAAATGTAATATCTCGAGGATTCGAACTGACAGTGGCGCTATCTCGGACCCCAAGCTGATTCAGCAACACGTCTATGAGTTCTACGAGGAACCGCTGGTTCCTCCGCTCCAAGGGTTTGTGGGCTGGCGCCTTCCTCTTGGGGTGAGGGAGCTCGCGTCTCTGAAGAAGAAAATGAGGAACTGATGCGCACCTTCTCGGAAGCAGAACTCGAGGCCATAGTCAAAGAGATGAAAACCGACACTGCTCCGGGCCCGGACGGCTTCCCGGTGGTCTTCTTTAAACGTTTCTGGCCTCTGGTCAGGCATGGCATTCTGCATATTCTTAATGACTTTGTGCTGGGGCGCATTGACATTGCTAGGCTCAATTTTGGCATCCTGTCGCTTATCCCGAAAGTCTCTGGGGCGGAGCAAATCTCTCAGTACCGCCCAATTGCCCTGATCAATGTTATTTTCAAGATCATTTCCAAAGCCTATGCCTGTAAGCTCGATCCTATCGCTCACAGAATTATCTCCCCGAACCAAACGGCTTTCATTAAGGGCAGGAACATCCTTGACGGTCCGCTTGCCCTCCTAGAGATCATTCACGACATCCGGACGAGGAAGCACGGTGGGGTGCTACTCAAGGCTGGACTTTGAAAAGGCCTATGATAGGGTGAATCGGGACTTCCTGGGGGAAGTCTTACGTTGCAAGGGTTTCGATGCCGGATACATCCACAGGATTTTGCAGCTGGTCTCTGGGGGACAAACTGCTATTTCCATTAACGGTGAGGTGGGACCGTTCTTTAGGAATAAAAGAGGGGTTCGTCAGGGAGATCCCCTCTCCCCTCTGCTCTTCAATTTTATCGGTGAAGCGCTCTCTGGGATCTTATCTGCCGCGGTGACGGCAGGCCATATTCACGGGTTAGTTCCACACCTTCTGCCAGGAGGAATTACGCACCTGCAGTACGCAGACGACACGCTTATCCTCATCCAGGGCTCGGATGAGGATATCGCAAACCTTAAATTCCTTCTGATGTGTTTTGAGGATATGTCGGGGCTCAAAATCAACTATCACAAGAGCGAAGTCTTTGTTCTGGGACAGCGTGCCAGAGATAGAAACATCATAGCCAACAAGTTGAACTGCAAGCTTGGCAGCTTCCCCTTCACCTACCTGGGCCTGCCTATCTCAGACAGGAAGCTGACGTGCGAGCAGTGGTTGTTTTTGGTGAGGAAGTTAGCTGCTAAGATCGAACCCTGGGTGGGTAAACTTCTTTCCTCCGGGGGGAGGCTCATTCTCTCTAACTCCTGCCTTGATAATCTCCCTATCTTTGCGATGGGGCTCTTCCTCCTGCATGATGGGATTCATGCGAGGTTTGACTCCCACAGATCCAAGTTCTTTTGGGAAGGGGCAGGCCCAAAGAGAAAATATCACCTAGTGAATTGGCCTTCCCTGTGCCGTCCTAAAGAGGTTGGGGGCTTAGGCCTGCTCAACACCAAAAAGATGAACTTGGCGCTGCTTCTCAAGTGGATTTGGAGGCTTTATAATGAGGAAGACACGATATGGGCTCGTATCATCCGCGCTAAGTATGGGGACGCCTCTGACCTGTTCTCGGGCTCAGGCCAAGGAGGCTCCCCCTTCTGGAAGAGCCTTCACAAGATTAAACACCTGTTCAAAGCCGGAGCAAAGCACGTCATCAGAAACGGTGCCCGCACCAACTTCTGGAAGGATTGGTGGCTAGGGAGAGGCCCCATCATGGATTCCTTCCCTTTGCTTTTTGCCATCTGCGACAACCCTGACATCTCGGTGGCAGATGCTCTCCAACATCAGGCCCTGCAGGTCCGTTTTCGGCGTTCCCTTGATCAGGAGGGACTTCGCCAGTGGGGAGAACTTCAAGGGATGCTCACCCCCGTTCTTCTTAGCCACGGGCAAGACTTGGTGTCCTCGGCACTGGAAAAATCGGGCACCTACACGAGTCAAATCCATGTACGCCCAGCTCTCTCAGTGGTACGACTATCGCCCACGCAAAAGACTTGTGGGAAGCGAAGCTCCCGCTCAAAATCAAGATCTTCTCTTGGCAGCTGGCACTTGACAAGCTACCGTCAGGACAACAGATTCTCACCAGACACGGTCCTTCAAACGGCCTTTGTGCGCTGTGCGGCGCCCCAGAAGATGCCAGCCACATTTTCTTTGACTGCTCCTTGGCATCGTTTTCTTGGTCGGTTTTGCGCCGGCCTATCGGGTGTAACTGGTGCCCGGCCAATTTTGCTCAATTCCACGCCATCCTTTCTGGTTTTTCGGGTTATCCTAGGAGGTTGCTGTGGGTGCTTTTCTTAGCCCAGTCTTGGGCGCTTTGGAATGTGCGCAACAAGCTTGCGATCGAAAAGAGACTTATTTCTAACCCAGCTGACATTATTTACAAAACCATTATATTTTTGCAGCTGTGGAGCCTAAAGGCGAAGGGAAGAGAAAAGGAGGGACTAAGCTGGATGGCACGCGAGCTAAGGGAGCTGTACGTGCAGCTGAAGCCGCCGGCGGGGTGAAGAAGTAGGCGGAGGGATCAGGAGCGGGTCCTCTCTGCATGTGTCTCCCCGCAATGAGCTATCTTTTATTTGTGCCTGATGTCGTTTTGAACTATGGTCTCGGCGAAGCTGTGATGCCCAGCAGTGTGTAACCCATAACTTGTTACTCTGTGGCTTTATTAATTTAAAGTCGGGCAGTGCTGCCTGTTCTCTAAAAAAATAGATATATCTTCGTGTTCCTGCTGGCTGGTGCTCGTTGGCGGATGAGCTAGCAGGTCCGCGATGGCAAATTGATTTTATATCTTGAGCGTGAACAACTCTGGCCGATTTGCATGGCACAACACTCCATCGTCCATGCACATAAGATATAAACAAAGGGGTGAGATCCATAAGATAATCAATTGAATAATCATCAATGTGAGAGATGGTCAGCTGAAATAGAAAAGGTGATCAGATCACGTGACTCTGTCCCCCGTCAGGACCCGCGAACAGCAGTTGATTCTGAGTGCACGCGTTGATTGCTTCTTCCGGTACTCGATGATTAGCTGATCGATTATTTCCTTTCGAATATGAATGCACGCTGCAGTTGACAGACGGCCATCCGACAGTCGATTCCGAGCGCGCATCCAGCTCCTTTTCTTCTTCTTTTTGAAACTGGATTTGACGCTGTTTGGTGTCGATGATTTACCAGATGCGATCTGGCTGGGGTTGTTGAAGACGAAAGATCTCGCCCGGATAACGAAATCCAGTGGCCGCGATTCCCACAGACGGCGCCAATTGACGAGGGATCACCTCGGCAATGCCTACGTATTGTAGACTTGGGTTTCGGGAGAGAGAGACGATGGAGATTCTGGGAGCGAGATTAGGCACACGACGTACCCAGCTTTGGGTCCCCTCGGTGGAGGATCCCTACGTGCTGCTAGCAATCCAGTATATGATCATAGATGTGTTTACAGGGTGCCGCCGTAGCAGAGCTATGTTGTCTATCTATTGTCTATCTGTTGGCCCCTTATTTCGGGTGCACTGGCTAGCTTTATATATGCAACCAACCTAGGGTTTTACAAGAGTCCTAGTCGACTACTTCTTCGTGTTGCCTTGTTGGGCCATCTCCATATTGGGTCTCCTCCATATTGGGCCGAGCTAGGTATACTAATAATGGGTATCCGAAGGGTATGCCCATGTCGCATTGACCTTCTACGTTGTCGAAGGCACTATCTGAGTCATGCTTAAATCAATCATACATTATTTTCCTAATTGTATCCAATCCAACATGCACATGTTTTGACTGTATTTGGCTATTTGCTAGATTTCTTCTGTGCAGTGACCTGGCTTCGTTATTGGGCACATGATGTCTAGTTGCTTGGTTCATTGTATACATTATCGCCATGATCTAGTTTGGTTTGTTCTAAGAGGCATGTGGCTTAACTGGTTTCTTTGTTATATCTGCCCATGGTTCTTTCAAAATTATGTCAACAGTGCTGTTTGTTTGCCGTGTATTGTATTGCATTTTAACTTGTTTTGTCTTAGTTTCAGCCTGCAAACAAAGCTGTAATGTCAGTAGGGACAACCCATTTATCAAGTGTTGCGATCATTTCACAGAGCAACAGTGATAGTGGCACGTGCTCTCATTGGTCCACTGAGTCCAGTACACCAACCGTTACAGAAGAAATATATGTACAAGGCTCTATTTTTGATTGCTTGCTATGTTATATCAGCTCAATGATGCTCTTGAAATTGGAGGTCTTTTATTGCATCATATGATGTTGTAACTTGTTTTATCTAAATTTCAGGCTTCAAATAAAGCTACAAAGCCAGAAGTAAGGGCCAATGCCTCAAGTATTGATGTTTCACAAAGCAGCAGTGAGAGTGCATATTGCTCGCATAGGCCCATGGTATCTATTGCTCAACTTAATCCGGCACAAAGAGATTTGGGGGATGCACTCCAAGAGGCAGTTGATATATTTGGGCGGGAAAACAAAGATGCTGATGAAATAATTGCCAACACACGCCAAGAGATACATGAATTGAAAAATAGGCAAACTTTGACAGAAAATGTTCTAAAGAATCTCCTATGCACTTGTCATGGTAAGCCAGTTGTGATGTGTCTGGGAATTGAAGGTGGCTAAATAAACTTTGATTCTATTGTTCAGTCAAGTGGACTATTGATGCTAATGCTGTAATTAATTACTGCTCAAAATTTCGTTCAAAATTTCGTGGTCTGTAATAATTGCAAATTTTGTTGTTGTACTAAAATTAGATATGTTCCATGTGGCTGCTGTATTTTGTGTGAAATAATATCCTGATGTGTACTTCAATTAAACCATAAATTGGCTGCATGCTGAAAATTTGAATCTGAGCGCCGATACGTCTCCAACGTATCGATAATTTCTTATGTTCCATGCCACTTTATTGATGATACCTACATGTTTTATGCATACTGATACGTCTCCGACGTATCGATAATTTCTTATGTTCTATGCCATATTATTGATGATACCTACATGTTTTATGCACACTTTATGTCATATTAGTGCATTTTCTGGAACTAACCTATTAACAAGATGCCGAAGTGCCGGTTCCTGTTTTCTGCTGTTTTTGGTTTCGAAATCCTAGTAACGAAATATTCTCGGAATTGGACGAAACGAAGACCCGGGGCCCTATTTTTCCACGGAGCTTCCGGAAGACCGAAGAACACACGAAGTGGGGCCACGAGGTGGCCAAGCTATAGGGCGGCGCGGCCCAAGACCTGGCCGCGCCGACCTATAGCGTGGGCCCCTCGTTAGCCCCCCGACTCTGCCCTTCCGCCTACTTAAAGCCTCCGTCGCGAAAAACCCTGAGGCGAAAAACCACGATACGGAAAACCTTACTGAGACGCCGTCGCCGCCGATCCCATCTCGGGGGATTCTGGAGATCTCCTCCGGCACCCTGCCGGAGAGGGGATTCATCTCCCGGAGGACTCTACACCGCCATGGTCGCCTCCGGGGTGATGAGTGAGTAGTTCACCCCTGGACTATGGGTCCATAGCAGTAGCTAGATGGTTGTCTTCTCCTCATTGTGCTTCATTGTTGGATCTTGTGAGCTGCCTAACATGATCAAGATCATCTATCCGTAATTCTATATGTTGTGTTTGTCGGGATCCGATGGATAGAGAATACCATGTCATGTTAATTATCAAGTTATTATACATGTGTTGTTTATGATCTTGCATGCTCTCCGTTTCTAGTAGAGGCTCTGGCCAAGTTTTTACTTTTAACTCCAAGAGGGAGTACTTATGCTCGATAGTGGGTTCATGCCTGCATTGACACCTGGGGAGTGACGAAACCCCTAAGGTTGTGTTGTGCTTGTTGCCACTAGGGATAAAACATTGGCGCTATGTCCGAGGATGTAGTTGTTGATTACATTACGCACCATACTTAATGCAATTGTCTGTTGCTTTGCAACTTAATACCTGGAGGGGTTCGGATGATAACCTGAAGGTGGACTTTTTAGGCATAGATGCGGTTGGATGGCGGTC
Organism: Lolium rigidum; assembly: GCF_022539505.1. NCBI lineage: Eukaryota > Viridiplantae > Streptophyta > Magnoliopsida > Poales > Poaceae > Lolium > Lolium rigidum. The sequence goes on along the minus strand of NC_061513.1, from coordinate 65,687,124 downwards.
TATGTACTTTGTCGTAATGCCCAATTAAATCTCACTATACTTATCATGTCATGTATGTGCATTGTTATGCCCTCTCTATTTGTCAATTGCCCGACTTTAATTTGTTCACCCAACATGCTTTTATCTTATGGGAGAGACACCTCTAGTGAACTGTGGACCCCGGTCCATTCTTTAATACTGAAATACAAATCTGCTTGCAATACTTGTTTTACTGTTTTCTCTCGCAAACAATCATCTTCCACACAATACGGTTAATCCTTTGTTACGGCAAGCCGGTGAGATTGACAACCTCACTTGTTTCGTTGGGGCAAAGTACTTTGGTTGTGTTGTGCGAGTTCCACGTTGGCGCCGGAATCTCCGGTGTTGCGCCGCACTACATCCCGCCGCCATCAACCTTCAACGTGCTTCTTGGCTCCTCCTGGTTCGATAAACCTTGGTTTCTTTCCGAGGGAAAACTTGCTGCTGTGCGCATCATACCTTCCTCTTGGGGTTGCCCAACGAACGTGTGAAATACACGCCATCAAGCATATTTTCCGGCGCCGTTGCCGGGGAGATCAAGACACGCTGCAAGGGGAGTCTCCACTTCTCAATCTCTTTACTTTGTTTTTGTCTTGCTTTATTTTATTTACTACTTTGTTTGCTGCATTATATCAAAACACAAAAAAATTAGTTGCTAGTTTTACTTTATTTGCTATCTTGTTTGCTATATCAAAAACACAAAAAAATTAGTATTACTTGCATTTACTTTATCTAGTTTGCTTTATTTACTATTGCTAAAATGGCCAACCCTGAAAATACTAAGTTGTGTGACTTCACTAGCACAAATAATAATGATTTCTTATGCACACCTATTGCTCCACCTGCTACTACAGCAGAATTCTTTGAAATTAAACCTGCTTTACTTAATCTTGTCATGAGAGAGCAATTTTCTGGTGTTAGTTCAGATGATGCTGCTGCCCATCTCAATAATTTTGTTGAATTGTGTGAAATGCAAAAGTATAAAGATGTAGATGGTGACATTATAAAATTAAAATTGTTTCCTTTCTCATTAAGAGGAAGAGCTAAAGATTGGTTGCTATCTCTCGCCTAAGAATAGTATTGATTCCTGGACTAAATGCAAGGATGCTTTTATTGGTAGATATTATCCCCCTGCTAAAATTATATCTTTGAGGAGTAGCATAATGAATTTTAAACAATTAGATAATGAACATGTTGCTCAAGCTTGGGAAAGAATGAAATCTCTGGTTAAAAATTGCCCAACCCATGGACTCGACTACTTGGATGATCATCCAAACCTTCTATGCAGGACTAAATTTTTCTTCACGGAATTTATTGGATTCAGCTGCTGGAGGTACCTTTATGTCCATCACTCTTGGTGAAGCAACAAAGCTTCTTGATAATATGATGGTTAATTACTCTGAATGGCACACGGAAAGAGCTCCACAAGGTAAGAAGGTAAATTCCGTTGAAGAATCCTCTTCCTTGAATGATAAAGTTGATGCTATTATGTCTATGCTTGCGAATGGTAGGACTAATGTTGATCCTAATAATGTTCCATTAGCTTCATTGGTTGCTCAAGAAGAACATGTTGATGTAAACTTCATTAAAAATAATAATTTCAACAACAATGCTTATCGGAACAATTCTAGTAATAACTATAGGCCATATCCTTATAATAATGGTAACGGTTATGCTAATTCTTATGGGAATTCTTACAACAATAATAGGAATACACCCCCTGGACTTGAAGCTATGCTTAAAGAATTTATTAGTACACAAACTGCCTTTAACAAATCTGTTGAGGAAAAGCTCAATAAAATTGATATTCTTGTTTCTAGAGTTGATAGTCTTGCCTCCGATGTTGATCTTTTGAAATCGAAAGTTATGCCTAATAGGGATATTGAAAATAAAATTGTTACTACAGCAAATGCCATCCAAGTTAGAATTAATGAGAATATAAGATTAATGGCTGAACTGCGAGCTAGGTGGGATAGAGAAGAAAATGAAAAACTAGCTAAAAAGGAAAATGTAGCTAAAGTTTGGACTATTACCACCACTAGCAATGCTAATGATTCATATGTTGCTGCACCTCCTACTATCCATGATAAAATAATTGGTGTTTGCAATGCTTCTACTCATAGTGCAAAGCGCGCAAAATTACCTGAAACTGCTAAAACTGCTGAAACTGCTTGTGATAAAGCTGCTGAAATTTTTTCCAACCTTGGGGATGATAATCCCATTGCTTTAGATTGTAATGATTTAGATTTTGATGATTGCCACATCTCTGAAGTTATAAAGTTCTTGCAAAAACTTGCTAAGAGTCCCAATGCTAGCGCTATAAATTTGGCTTTCACAAAACATATTACAAACGCTCTCATAAAAGCTAGAGAAGAGAAACTAAAACTTGAAACTTCTATTCCTAGAAAGCTAGAGGATGGTTGGGAGCCCATCATTAAAATGAGAGTCAAAGATTTTGATTGTAATGCTTTATGTGATCTTGGTGCAAGTATTTCTGTTATGCCTAAAAAAGTCTATGATATACTTGACTTGCCACCATTGAAGAATTGTTATTTGGATGTTAATCTCGCTGATAATGCTAAAAAGAAACCTTTGGGGAAAGTTGATAATGTTCATATTATGGTTAACAATAACCTTGTCCCCGTTGATTTTGTTGTCTTGGATATTGAATGCAATGCATCTTGCCCCATTATATTGGGAAGACCTTTTCTTCGAACCGTTGGTGCTACTATTGATATGAAGGAAGGTAATATTAAATATCAATTTCCTCTCAAGAAAGGTATGGAACACTTCCCTAGAAAGAGAATGAAGTTACCTTATGATTCTATCATTAGAACAAATTATGATGTTGATGCTTCATCTCTTGATGTTACTTGATATACACTTTCTGCGCCTAGCTGAAAGGCGTTAAAGAAAAGCGCTTATGGGAGACAACCCATGTTTTTACTACAGTATTTTGTTTTATATTTGTGTCTTGAAAGTTGTTTACTACTGTAGCAACCTCTCCTTATCTTAGTTTTATGTTTTGTTGTGCCAAGTAAAGTCTTTGATAGAAAAGTAAGTACTAGATTTGGATTACTGCGCAGTTCCAGATTTCTTTGCTGTCACGAATCTGGGTCTATCTCCCTGTAGGTAGCTCAGAAAATTACGCCAATTTACGAGCATGATCCTCAGATATGTACGCAACTTTCATTCAATTTGAGCATTTTCGTTTGAGCAAGTATGGTGGCCTAATAAAATCCATCTTTACGGACTGTTCTGTTTTGACAGATTTTGTCTTTTATTTCGCATTGCCTCTTTTGCTATGTTGGATGAATTTCTTTGATCCACTAATGTCCAGTAGCTTTATGCAATGTCCAGAAGTGTTCAGAATGATTGTGTCACCTCTGAACATGTGAATTTTTATTATGCACTAACCCTCTAATGAGTTGTTCGAGTTTGGTGTGGAGGAAGTTTTCAAGGATCAAGAGAGGAGTATGATGCAATATGATTAAGGAGAGTGAAAGCTCTAAGCTTGGGGATGCCCCGGTGGTTCACCCCTGCATATATTAAGAAGACTCAAGCGTCTAAGCTTGGGCATCCCCTTCTTCATCGACAACATTATCAGGTTCCTCCCCTGAAACTATATTTTTATTCCGTCACATCTTATGCACTTTGCTTGGACCGTCGGTTTGTTTTGTTTTTTGTTTTGTTTGAATAAAATGGATCCTAGCATTCACTTTGTGGGAGAGAGACACGCTCCGCTGTAGCATATGGACAAGTATGTCCTTAGGCTCTACTCATAGTATTCATGGCGAAGTTTCTTCTTCGTTAAATTGTTATATGGTTGGAATTGGAAAATACTACATGTAGTAACTCTAAAATGTCTTGGATAATTTGATACTTGGCAATTGTTGTGCTCATGTTTAAGCTCTTGCATCATATGCTTTGCACCCATTAATGAAGAAACACTTAGAGCTTGCTAATTTGGTTTGCATATTTGGTTTCTCTAGAGTCTAGATAACATCTAGTATTGAGTTTTGAACAACAAGGAAGACGGTATGGAGTCTTATAATGTTTACAATATGTCTTTTATGTGAGTTTTGTCTGTACCGTTCATCCTTGTGTTTGTTTCAAATAACCTTGCTAGCCTAAACCTTGTATCGAGAGGGAATACTTCTCATGCATCCAAAATCCTTGAGCCAACCACTATGCCATTTGTGTCCACCATACCTACCTACTACATGGTATTTATCCGCCATTCCAAAGTAAATTGCTTGAGTGCTACCTTTAAAATTCCATCATTCACCTTTGCAATATATAGCTCATGGGACAAATAGCTTAAAAACTATTGTGGTATTAAATATGTACTTATGCACTTTATCTCTTATTAAGTTGCTTGTTGAGCGATAACCATGTTTACGGGGACGCCATCAACTATTCTTTGTTGGATATCATGTGAGTTGCTATGCATGTCCGTCTTGTCCGAAGCAAGAGAGATCTACCACCTTCATGGTTGGAGCATGCATATTGTTAGAGAAGAACTTTGGGCCGCTAACTAAAGCCATGATTCATGGTGGAAGTTTCAGTTTGGACATATATCCTCAATCTCATATGAGAATAATAATTGTTGCCACATGCTTATGCATTAAAGAGGAGTCCATTATCTGTTGTCCATGTTGTCCCCGTATGGATGTCTAAGTTTAGAATAATCAAAAGCGAGAAATCCAAAATGCGAGCTTTCTCCTTAGACCTTTGTACAGGCGGCATGGAGGTACCCCATTGTGACACTTGGTCAAAACATGTGCATTGCAAAGATCCGGTAGTCCAAGTTAATTAGGACAAGGTGCGGGCACTATTAGTATACTATGCATGAGACTTGCAACTTGTAAGATATAATGTACATAACTCATATGCTTTATTACTACCGTTGACAAAATTGTTTCATGTTTTCAAAATAAAAGCTCTAGCACAAATATAGCAATCGATGCTTTCCTCTTTGAAGGACCATTCTCTTTACTTTTATGTTGAGTCAGTTCACCTATTTCTCTCCACCTCAAGAAGCAAACACTTGTGTGAACTGTGCATTGATTCCTACATATTTGCATATTGTACTTGTTATATTACTCTATGTTGACAATATCCAGGAGATATACATGTTACAAGTTGAAAGGAACCGCTGAAACTTAATCTTCCTTTGTGTTGCTTCAATACCTTTACTTTGATTTATTGCTTTATGAGTTAACTCTTATGCAAGACTTATTAATACTTGTCTTGAAGTACTATTCATGAAAAGTCTTTGCTATATGATTCACCTGTTTACTCATGTCATCACCATTGTTTTGATCGTTGCATCCACTACATATGTTTACAAATAGTATGATCAAGGTTATGATGGCATATCACTTCAGAAATTATCTTTGTTATCGTTTTACCCGCTCGGGACGACAGCAGAACTAAGCTTGGGGATGCTTGATACGTCTCCGACGTATCGATAATTTCTTATGTTCTATGCCATATTATTGATGATACCTACATGTTTTATGCACACTTTATGTCATATTAGTGCATTTTACTGGAACTAACCTATTAACAAGATGCCGAAGTGCCGGTTCCTATTTTCTGCTTGTTTTTGGTTTCGGAAATCCTAGTAACGAAATATTCTCGGAATTGGACGAAACGAAGACCCGGGGCCCTATTTTTCCACGGAGCTTCCGGAAGACCGAAGAACACACGAAGTGGGGCCACGAGGTGGCCAAGCTATAGGGCGGCGCGGCCCAAGCCCCGGCCGCGCCGACCTATAGCGTGGGCCCCTCGTTAGCCCCCCGACTCGCCCTTCCGCCTACTTAAAGCCTCCGTCGCGAAACCCCCGAGGCGAAAAACCACGATACGGAAAACCTTGCCGAGACGCCGTCGCCGCCGATCCCATCTCGGGGGATTCTCGGAGATCTCCTCCGGCACCCTGCCGGAGAGGGGATTCATCTCCCGGAGGACTCTACACCGCCATGGTCGCCTCCGGAGTGATGAGTGAGTATTTCACCCCTGGACTATGGGTCCATAGCAGTAGCTAGATGGTTGTCTTCTCCTCATTGTGCTTCATTGTTGGATCTTGTGAGCTGCCTAACATGATCAAGATCATCTATCTGTAATTCTATATGTTGTGTTTGTCGGGATCCGATGGATAGAGAATACCATGTCATGTTAATTATCAAGTTATTATACATGTGTTGTTTATGATCTTGCATGCTCTCCGTTTCTAGTAGAGGCTCGGCCAAGTTTTTACTTTTAACTCCAAGAGGGAGTACTTATGCTCGATAGTGGGTTCATGCCCGCATTGACACCTGGGGAGTGACAGAAACCCCTAAGGTTGTGTTGTGCTTGTTGCCACTAGGGATAAAACATTGGCGCTATGTCCGAGGATGTAGTTGTTGATTACATTACGCACCATACTTAATGCAATTGTCTCGTTGCTTTGCAACTTAATACTGGAGGGGTTCGGATGATAACTCTGAAGGTGGACTTTTTAGGCATAGATGCGGTTGGATGGCGGTCTATGTACTTTGTCGTAATGCCCAATTAAATCTCACTATACTTATCATGTCATGTATGTGCATTGTTATGCCCTCTCTATTTGTCAATTGCCCGACTGTAATTTGTTCACCCAACATGCTTTTATCTTATGGGAGAGACACCTCTAGTGAACTGTGGACCCCGGTCCATTCTTTAATACTTGAAATACAAATCTGTTGCAATACTTGTTTTACTTGTTTTCTCTGCAAACAATCATCTTCCACACAATACGGTTAATCCTTTGTTACAGCAAGCCGGTGAGATTGACAACCTCACCTGTTTCGTTGGGGCAAAGTACTTTGGTTGTGTTGTGCGGGTTCCACGTTGGCGCCGGAATCTACGGTGTTGCGCCGCACTACATCCCGCCGCCATCAACCTTCAACGTGCTTCTTGGCTCCTCCTGGTTCGATAAACCTTGGTTTCTTTCTGAGGGAAAACTTGCTGCTGTGCGCATCATACCTTCCTCTTGGGGTTGCCCAACGAACGTGTGAAATACACGCCATCACATACTTTATGTCATATTTATGCATTTTCCGGCACTAACCTATTAACGAGATGCCGAAGAGCCAGTTGCTGTTTTCTGCTGTTTTTGGTTTCATAAATCCTAGTAAGGAAATATTCTCGGAATTGGACGAAATCAACGCCCAGGATCTTATTTTTCCACGAAGCTTCCGAAGTCCGGAGAGGAAACGAAGTGGGGCGACGAGGCCGCCACACACCAGGGCGGCGCGGCCCAAGCCCTGGCCGCGCCGGCCTGTGGTGTGGGCCCCTCGTGGCGCCCCCTGGCCTACCCTTCCGCCTACATAAGCCTTCGTCGAGAATAACTCCAGTACTGTAAGCCACGATACGGAAAACCTTCCAAAGACGCCGCCGCCGCCAATCCCATCTCGGGGGATTCAGGAGATCGCCTCCGGCACCCTGCCGGAGAGGGGAATCATCTCCGGAGGACTCTTCACCGCCATGGTCGCCTCCGGAGTGATGAGTGAGTAGTTCACCCCTGGACTATGGGTCCATAGCAAGTAGCTAGATGGTCGTCTTCTCCTAATTGTGCTATCATTGTTGGATCTTGTGAGCTGCCTAACATGATCAAGATCATCTATCTGTAATGCTACATGTTGTGTTTGTTGGGATCTGATGAATATGGAATACTATGCTATGTTGATTATCAATCTATTATCTATGTGTTGTTTATGATCTTGCATGCTCTCCGTTGCTAGTAGAGGCTCGGCCAAGTTTTTGCTTGTAACTCCAAGAGGGAGTATTTATGCTCGATAGTGGGTTCATGTCTCCATTAAATGCGGGGAGTGACAGAAACCTCTAAGGTTGTGGATGTGCTCGTTGCCACTAGGGATAAAACATCAATGCTATGTCTAAGGATGTATTTGTTGATTACATTACGCACCATACTTAATGCAATTGTTTGTTGTTTGCAACTTAATACTGGAGGGGGTTCGGATGATAACCTGAAGGTGGACTTTTTAGGCATAGATGCATGCTGGATAGCGGTATATGTACTTTGTCGTAATGCCCAATTAAATCTCACAATAATTAATCATCATAACATGTATGTGCATGGTCATGCCCTCTTTATTTGTCAATTGCCCAACTGTAATTTGTTCACCCAACATGCTTATTCTTATGGGAGAGACACCTCTAGTAAACTGTGGACCTCGGTCCATTCTTAACATCGAATACAATCTACTGCAATACTCGTTCTACTGTTCTCTGCAAACTTCATCATCCACACTATACATCTAATCCTTTGTTACAGCAAGCCGGTGAGATTGACAACCTCAACTGTTACGTTGGGACAAAGTACTTTGGTTGTGTTGTGCAGGTTCCACGTTGGCGCCGGAATCCCTGGTGTTGCGCCGCACTACACTCCGCCGCCATCAACCTTCAACGTGCTTCTTGGCTCCTACTGGTTCGATAAACCTTGGTTTCTTACTGAGGGAAAACTTGCTGTTGTACGCATCACACCTTCCTCTTGGGGCTCCCAACGGTCGCGTGATGTACGCGTATCAAGACTGTTTTCTGGCGCCGTTGCCGGGGAGATCAAGACACGCTGCAAGGGGAGTCTCCACCTCCAATCTCTTTACTTTGTTTTTGTCTTGTTTTACTTTTATTTACTACTTTGTTTGCTGCATTATATCGAAAACACAAAAAAATTAGTTACTTGTTTTACTTTACTTAATATCATGCATGTTTTTATTTCACTAGTTAAGCATAATGGAAAGTAACAGTGAGCTTTTGAAGCTATTTCCTGAGTTAAGACATGGATTGTTTGATGCGAAAATTTTAAAACCTATTGAATCTTATTTGAATGCTAGTAGCAATTTTATTAGTATGAACACTATTAATTCTAAAGCTATGGAAGAATCTAAGCTTGGGGAAGCTGGTTTTGATGAGCATGATATTTTTAGTCCTCCAAGCATTAAGGAGAAATTTTTCTTTGATGATACTTTGCTTCCTATTTATGATGATTATAATGATAGTGGTCTTTTGGTGCCACCTACTATGGAGAGTAAATTTTATTGTGATTATACTATGCCTCCTACACTTGATGAGAATAATAATGATAGCTACTTTGTTGAATTTGCTCCCACTACAACTAATAAAATTGATTATGCTTATGTGGAGAGTAATAATTTTATGCATGAGACTCACACTAGTAGGAAAACCCTTATAGGCGAAGCTTAGTTCTGTGGCGCACCGTTTTTGGTGCGCCACAGAAACTTATTTTGTGGCGCACGAAGCTCGGTGCGCCACAGAAATAGCTTAATTTTGTGGCGCACTCGCTAAACCGTGCGCCACAAAAACTTGGTGGGCCCCACACCCTGTCACCCCCAATCATTGGTTTTACAATTTCTATGGCGCACAATCCTCGGTGCGCCACGTAAATTACTTCTTCGTGGCGCACGGCGACAGTGCGCCACAAAAATAAGGTATTCCGTGGCGCATCGTATTCCGTGCGCCACGTAAATAAGTTATTCTCGTGGCGCACCGCGGTCGGTGCGCCACGGAAATAAGCTATTCTCGTGGCGCACCGTGGTTGGTGCGCCACGGAACTAGCGAACCGGATCTACAAAAGTGAGCAACCTCCCACCTACCACACTACACAAGCCATTCTTCTTCCTCCATCTAGCTCGTCCCCCCCTTCTCTCTCATACCATTTTGACTCCACTTTTCACTTGCTTGGGTATTTATTACACTTACTTTGGTTGATACTTAATTGGAGTTGAGGAGAAGGCTCTCCATACTCTCTCCTCCTCTCGAAGTCATCGATCGCGGTCTCGTCTCGGTATCGAATCTAGAAGGTGAGTAGTTGGAGGAGACATACATATGCTTGGAGGAGACATGCATATGCTTGTAGATCTTGTGTGGCCGTCGTGTGTATGGATGCTTGTTGCAGGTGAAGCGCTTGTGTGTGTGCCGGTGTGGTGCATGGATGTTTGCCGAAATGTTGATTCATTTCCGTTTCGGCAAGTTTTGCACTACCCATATGTCCTACTTTGAGGAGAGGTCATGCCGAATTTTTCCACTCCATGTAATACCTTGAGGAGAGGTACGGCCCATGCATGTGTGTGCATTTGGTGCGGTTCTAATTTCCTGTTCTATGTATACCATTTGCATGCAAGCATGGTCCTCTCGATGAGTTCCGCTCGAATCTCTAGATACAAGATAGACGCGAAGGAGGACATGATTCGGAACAATAGGCGCCAGATAAGATGTCCGTGTCGATCATGCAAACTCGAGCGCTGGATCAACCCCGATTCCGGACAACTGGAGGAGCACTCGCTGAGGCGCGGTTTCATGCAAGACAACCAGGCGCGGCCGGCCCCATCAAATGGTGCGCATGAAGACCATGTCGAGCGAGACGACTATCATCATGAAGAAGACTATCATCATGCCGACGGGGACTATCATCATGAAGAAGAAGTCGACGGAGAAGATCATCATGAAGAAGAAGATGCCGGCGGAGAACATCATCATGATGAAGAAGAAGATTCCGGCGCGACCACGCTAATTTCGGCCTTGCGGGACTCTCATGTTCAAGATCTGCTCCTCCGGAGACGAGCAACGATAGAGTTGCAGCTAGAGAGAGAGCCAAGCTAGTCGCAAATGGAGAAAGACGGGATGACTCCGATCTTTCTCGGGTGTCGTCCGCGGGATACGCGCTTGCATGTAACGCTTGATTACCTGCAGATGAAGACGCAGAACAAGTGGACCGATTCCAGCTTCAACAAGAGCTTAAAATTCTGGCACGATCGTCTCCCGGAGGGGAACACATTGCCAAGTAGTACCGAGGAGGCCAAGAAAGTCGTGTGTCCCCTTGACCTACCGCACGAAAAATACCACGCCCGCATTAATGATTGTGTGATTTATAGGTGCGAGTACAAGGACAGAACCACATGTCCGGTGTGTGGCCACGGACGGTACAAGGTTGGGAACAAGAAGGTACCTCGAAAGGTGGTATGGTACTTTCCTATCACTCCCCGTCTGCAGCGGTATTTCGTGGACCCTAAGGAAGCAAAGCTCATGCAATGGCACGAGGAAAGGCGAAGCCCGAAGAAGATCCGGAGATGGGCTATATGCCGACACACCCTTCGACGCTGGACAGGTGGCAAACATTGGACATCGCCTTCCCTAGGTTCGGGGGCGACGCAAGGAACATCGAGCCGGGTATGAGCACCGATGGACTCAATCCGTTCGGCAACCGGAGTAGCACGCATAGCACCCGGCCTCGTGTTTGTATGGCCTTACAACCTACCCCGTGGCTGTGCACCAAGCAAAGGTACATACACCGAGTATTCTCATTCAGGGGCCGAAACAACCAGGTGTCGACATGCATTTGTATCTCGGGCTGCCGAAAGAGGAGTTAGACACGTTGTGGAAGACGCCACCCCGTACGTGGGACGCCTACACTAGAACTTATTTCGATATGAGAGCCGCGTTGATCACGACGGTCACGGACTATCCCGGTTACGCATATGTATCCGCCCGGTGGGCCACGGATTCAACGGCCGTGTGAAGTGCATGGACGATACCCCGCATCTACAACTACCAAGGGATCCCGGGTCCTCGAAAACCGTCTACCCGGGTGCTCGAAGGTGGCTTCGCTTGGATCACCCGTGGAGAAAACGCGGTGATCCGTTCAATGGTAAAGATGAGCCCGATGGACCCCACGCCCGAGGAGCGGCGCGAAATCGATGATCTTCCGAAAAATTGGAAGGAGTGCCCGGCGCCGGAAAGAAGCGACCGAAGCCGAGCCGCTGCTCGGTGTATGGAAAGCGAGGTCTGTTTTCCACGACTTGGAGTACTGGAAGGTCCTCCACACGCCCCACAGCCTCGATGTCATGCACATTACGAAGAACGTTACCGAGAGTCCGCTTGGCACTCTTTGCAACTCGTAGAAGTCCAAGGATGGACCGAAAGCAAGATACGATCTTAAACATTTTGGCATCGGGAAAGATCTTCAAGCCCCGATACCGACGATGATGATGATGATGATGATGATGATCGACGGAAGGGACTCAACGTCTCCGTAAAAGGGCTAAGAAGAACGCGGTGCAGCTTCCCGCTGCTCGCTTCACAACGAGTCCGGAGGAGCTCGAGCAGCTTTTCAGGTGCCTCCTAGGAGTGAAAGTTCCTCACGGTTACTCGGGGAATATAAGCAGATATCCGGACGTAGCGAAGAAGAGGTTCACCGGGATGAAGTCTCACGATTGCCACGTGCTAATGACGCGGATACTTCCCGTTGCGATCCGAGGCATAATGGACGAGCACGTCCGTGATACGCCGTTTGGCCTATGCAACTTTTTTGACGTTATCACCGGGAAGTCGATCGGCGTGAGGCAGCTCAAGATGCTACAGGATGAGATCGTGGTGATACTATGTGAGCTCGAGATTTACTTCCCGCCCGCATTCCGTGATATATGCGTCCATCTCCTTCTCCATGTCGTTGAAGACATCAAGCAGCTCGGCCCAACGTTCCTCCACAACATGATGCCTTTCGAAAGGCAGTAACGGTGTCATGAAAGGATACGTTCGCAATAGGGCCCGTCCGTACGCAAGCATGGCCAAGGGGTTTCTAACCTACGAGTGCATCTCCTTCGTCGAATTATCTAAGCACCGAGGACGACGAGGATCATGTTGGTCTACCACCCGGGACGCACCTCGGGAGGCTCGCCGGAGTCGGTCACCGCGAGGGCTACCGCTCAGTCCATGTCGGCATTGAAAATCGACGCGACGACTTTGACAGGGCTCACCGGGTCGCGCTACAACACTTAAAATCGACCGAACCTTTCGTGCAAGAGCACAAAAGCATGGTCGAGCAGAATTACATCGATATGGGCCGGCCGAGGAAGATGGGAGACGTAACCAAAAAGCACAACTCCAGCCTTCACGCGTTGGTTCAAGCAAACTCAACCGGTTGAAGCACGTAGAAATACGCCTTCTACCGAAGATGAAAAACTCATATACACATTATCACAGGGACCCGCGCATAACGTAAGGACCTATCGTGGGTACGACATCAACGGTTACAGTATTCTACACCGAGGAAAAGGACAGAAATAGTGAAAATCAAAACTCGGGAGTAACTATGCTGTCATACGCCGATGACGAGACTAATGTCAAGGAAAGATTTTTTGGAAGGATCGAGGAGATATGGGAGCTCAATTACCGTGGAGAGACGGTGCCAATGTTTCGTGTGAGATGGGCCAAGAAGGTCGAAAAAGAAGGCCGATATTTCACAACCATGGTTATACCCGATGCAAAATCGAAGAACGCATCCGCGAAAAATGAGCCATGGGTACTCGGTAGCCAAGTTGACCAATGCTTCTTCATCACCGATCCGTCGAGGCCTAGCCGTGTTGTCGTGAGGAGGGGCAAGAGGAGCATCATAGGAATGCAAGGAGACGCCAACGAGGAAGACTTGGACAAGATTGGTGACCCGAAGATGGAGGAGGAATTCGACGTGCACTTCGACATGCCTACTACTAGTAAAGTAAGAAGGAAGACCTCCCTACCCTCTAAAGGTTGTCCATTCACGCGAAGAAATCTCAAGGTGGCCGGTATAAAGTATTCAACCGCCAACAACCGAAAGGGCAAGAAGATTGCGAAGAGACGGCGCTAGAGCTCGGAGCCGGGACGAAGAAGATCTTTTTTGGTGTATGTGTGTGTGACAAGTACATGCATGTGTGTGTGAGAGAGACAAGAACATGTGTGTGTGAGACAAGTAATTTGTAATTGAAAATCTCTAGTAATTATTATTAAATGTTGTGTTGTTTCTTGAAAATGTAACAAAAACATTTTTAAAAAGGGAAAAAGTAGGGGCAACCAGGGTTCGAACCCGGGTTACCCAAGCCTACCAGTAGGCTTAACCATCGGGCTAATGCCGTGTTTCGACGTAACACACGCATTAGCCCAGCTTGTTTATCAAGTCAGTAGCTTGCGTGGCGCACCTAGTACCGCATGCGCCATAGAATTCCTTAATTCTGTGGCGCATGTCCCGCTTGGTGCGCCACAGAATTAAGGAATTCTATGGCGCATGCACAACTAGGTGCGCCACGCAACTTACTGACTTGGTGAAATGAGCGGTTCGCTCTTCCCCCCATCTCTCTCTTCCCCACTCCCCACACTAGCGGTTTCTTCCCCGACAACGAGCCAACCCTAGCGCAACCACCGCCGCCACCAGCGCCGCTGCCGCCGAGGAGGAGGAGGAAGGGGACCGCCACGCCGCCGCCGAGCAGGACGCCCAACCCCGAGCCGCCGCCGCAGATCAAGGAGGAGGAGGACCGCCACGCCGCCGCCGAGGACGTACCCGAGAAGGAGGCCGCCGCACATCGAGGAGGAGGAGGCCGCTGCACCTCGAGGAGGAAGAGGAGAGGCCACCGTCGTCGCTACCGTCACCATCGGTGAGCTTCCCTCTCTCCTTCCCTCCACCTTCCCCCTCCCCTCTTCCCTCCCCTCTCCCCTTCCCTCCACCTTCCCCCTCCCGGCTAGGGTTCCCGCTAGTTAGGGTTCATTGGAGTTCATAGTCTCGTTTGCAAATTGAAATGCTTTAGGGTTCCTGCTAGTTAGGCGAATTCTCATGCTCATGCTCATGCTCACTAGAGATTTTAAAATGCTACTCGGTTGCAAATAAAGATTTTGAAATAAAGATTCTGCAATATTGTGGTCAAATGGAACGAAACAAGGGACAAAGCAACATGATTGATCCATCTATCAAATGCCTAATGCAAATGCAAATGAAAATGCCTAATGCTACTTGCAAATGAAGTAGGTACTGGTTGATATAGCAATAAGTAGTATTTTTTAAATGAACAACCATATTGCAATTATCAAGTGCATGATTATGCCAATACTATTTAGTGTGTTACAGTAATTAAACCAGTGCATGCTTGCCATAAACTGCATACGCTTATTGGTGCTGCTGTAGGCATGCCGATGCTCATAACAATAATGAAATGAAAAAATGCTTGCTCATGCTCATGCTTGCCATAAATTGCTACTGGTTCAAATTGCTTGTGATAGCAGCTTTTGTTTTCTTTATTCATTGCTTGTCGTTTGATTTTTGGGTGAGCTGGATGTCTGCTTTATGAGTGACTAGTAATAAGTAAATGACTTATGTTGCTCATGTTGCTCTCTCGGTTAATAAAATGAAATTGCATCATGCCGCTCTCTCGGTTTGAAACTAATTTTTTGGTTGAAAATGAATGCAGTAGGAAATGCAAAATGAAATGGTAAGCAATTTATATAGTTGGTTTAGTTGGTTTAGATGAAATGCAAAATGCGATAGCTAGCTAGGTTCATTTAGTTGATTTATGTTGGTTTAGATGAAATGGAAAATGCAGTAGCTTGGTTCATATATAGTTGCTGCTATATTAACTTTACTTCGCTTCCTTTTGGTCAAATGCATGCTACTGATCCAGGGTACATAAAAAATTGGAATGCTATTTAATTATATCTCGGAATAATAGCATTTTCATTTGAAGTCACATGTTGGCGTAGCTACCGGTTGGCTTGCTCTATAAGCTTGTATGCTTGTTTATGCTCTATAATACTACTAGTACATGAAATGCTACTACTATTTGAATTCATTTAATGTACTCGGTTTTTGTAGTGCTCCAGTGTTGTGTAGTGCTCTAGATTTGTAGTGCTCCGGTGGTAGTGCTCCGGTGGTAGTGCTCGCGATTTGTAGTGCTCCAGGTGGTAGTCATTGTTGTTGTACTGCTCCAGCAGGTTTATGTTGGCTTTTGTTTGATGTATTGTAGATGGGCAAGTTTGTATGGTCGATATATGGTGGATATTTTTGCAGGGATTTCATTGAGTTGCCCATTTCTCCCGAAGCGTTGATTAACTTCCGTTTCGGTTGAGAAATGGGCACTCCTACGTAGAAAAATTAGCAAAAGTCATGCCGAATTTTCTGGTTGACTTTTGTACTAACTTGTTGCCTCTTTTTAATGAAGTGCAAATAAACATGTCGGGCAACACTTCTAAGCCCAGGAGCCGAACGATGAAGCGAGAGAGGCCAACAAGGACTTCGGGAGGGCTACGAGCAGCCCCGGAAGGCCGCCGCCGAGTCGCCCGACGATGAGGAAGAGGGCCGGGACGCCGCCTCCGAGGGAGAGGGCCGGGACACCGCCTCCGAGGGAGAGGGCCGGGGGCCGCCGCCGACACCGGCGACGATGACGATACCTGGGACGACGCCGCCCGGACCGGTGAAGAGACGGCCGGTGAAGAGAACGCGGCCAACCGCACGGAAGGTGATAGCGGCGGCAACCCTCGGGAGGGTAAGAAGAAGAGGACGGCGAGGAGGGCAAGGAGGGATCGGAGGCCGCAAGTGCTCGCCAACGTCACCGATCATTTCACGGTAGTCTCCGAAAGTGGCCTACCCTTGGAGCCTTCGTGGGTTGCCAAAGGGTACGGCATGCAACTAGGGTGCATCGTCCGTGAAACCGTGCCGATCCTAACTCAGGACCTCAGAAGCAAGGAGAACGAGGCTATCGCTCAATCCCTCCTCCGTAAGCTTCACCAACGATACACGTTCCCGGAGCCGTTAAATAAGAAGGTGGACTCTTTAGCTCTCACGAAGATGAGCACCGCCTTGAGCAGCTGGAAGAACCGGCTGAAGGGAAAGATCGAGGCCGGTGAAAGCCGGGAGAGGATAAGTAGCAAAGACCCGTCGCTCTCCTTAGAAGACTTTAATGCATTCAAGTCTTACTTACGGAGTGACGCTGTTAAAAATGGACCGCCCGGGGAAGAAAATGCGGGATTTGAACTTAGGGACCCACCATTGCGGAAGCGGCGGTTACCGAGGAAAACAGCCCACTTGGGGCAAGGAGGATGCCGAGATGGTACGTCTCGGGGAAAGAAAACCCCGGCACAAAATCCAGGATGAACAGGCTAGGAACTTTGTCCGGTCCCGCTACTACTTAGACTCGGAAGACGGGGGAATTTATTACGGATCACGAAGACGTGAAGGGTTTCGAGAAGTACCTGGTAAGGATAGTTCTATATTATTTCGCTCATCTTATTAGGCAATGAAGCCAAATGGGCTAACCTTAAGTTCCTTTGTCTAAAGGATGAAGAGTTGACGAAGGCTGGCCCGTCGTCCCGTGGGTCGACGGAACCGTGGGACACGCCTTTCAACAGGGCGATGAACAAGTACAAGGAGAGGGAGCCAGACAAGCCACCGACGTCGGCTGGCCGTGTGTCCGGCTTTGGCACAAGTATGAAGCTATCCGAGTACTACGGATCGGATGCCAAGACGAGAAAGTTGGAGAGGAGGTCATCGGCTAAGGATAAATCCGAGGTTCGGGAGCTGAAGAAGAAGGTGGAGTCACTAGAGAAGCTGGTGGCCGAAAAGCCTGTGGAGAACACGGAGATGATGAACAAGTTATTGGACGAGAAGATCCGGCAGATCATCCCCCCTGGATTGATTGAGGGGTTAGCTGCTTGGAATGCGGGAGGTCAAGTGGGGCCGATACATGTGCCCAGCCTTAGCGGCAGCAACTCAAGCTTCCACGTGTCGCCGACGGTGCCGCTCCACCCGACGCCGGCGTCGGGGCTCCACTCGTACGCCGCCGCAGCTCCAACCGCCGCCGCAGCTCCAACCGGTCGCATCGACGCCCCCAACCGCCGCCCTTGTATCGACAAGTAGCCGAGATCGACGCCATCAAGGAGGTAAACTCATTAGTTACTCCTTCGCGTCATCTTCTTTAACTATATATGCCTTTCGTGACTGCCATCTCACGATGCCCAACATGGCGCCCCTGACTCAGGATGAACAATGCATATTTCTGCAAACGGTGGAGCCCGGCGGCAAGTTGGTGGAAGTTGCTAGCGGCTTTGTCATGGCTTCCCGCGTTATGCACGGCGCTACATTGACGGAAGACGTGGCGAAGGTCAAGTTGGTAATGGTAGTGCCGGAGTACCGCTACGCCATCCCCCCCTTTCAACCTCCGGGCGCAGAAGAAGGCGAGGTTTTGTCCCTTGGGGATTGCACCTCATGGCTTATGAAATGGCCGAAGAACCAGATTCGTCTGGGGGGGGTCTTCCGAGTTGTAAGAGAAGCACCGGCGCCACCTCCCCTATCATCCGGCCCAAGATCGCCAACGCCGACGACACCCTTAAGGAAACGGCGGTCGCCGCCCCCACTACCCCGAAGGAACCGACGGTCGCCGCCGCCACCCGGAAGGAACCGACGATCGCCGTCACCACCGGACGCCACAAACAGCTTGTTGGGAGCGCTACCGCAACGACCGCCTACTAGACGCACGGTACGCCAAGCGGCGGCATCGCAACCGCCACCACCTAAGGTCCAGGACATGGCGCCACTTGATGGCAATGATGTAGATGATGATGATGACATCGATGCCTACATCAACACCGGCGCCCGCAGCCAAGATATGTACATGCCTCCTATGGATGAACAAGCCTTCCGCACACACGGCGATCAACTTAGTCGTCCCCCTACAGCCATGAAGCAGCGCCTGGTCTTCACGGGTCTTTCTCAAGACACTCCTCCGGAGGCTGGCAATCCAGCTCAAGTCAAGCCTCGCTACCGTTTTCAGCCCTAACACGCTGCGTAAGACGATCATCGGGGATCCACCCAAATCAACCCCAGCAACCTCAGAAGCACCACAAGCACCCGAAGCACCACCATCAGCACCACAAGCACCCCCAGTAGGTCAAGTGAAGAAGGGAAGGAAGAGAGGAGCCAAGAAGGGCGCATCTTCGAGCCAGCCTCGCTCCTAAGAGGATCCGGGCCGACGACATGGTACCACCTACACCGGATGGCTTGCCCCGGTGTCATGAAGCCGGTAAACCTATACCGCCTCCGGACATGGAACACCTCGCAAGTGGACAAATGCTCCCTTTGCAGCACTCTGTTCATTATCAAGAGAGCGTCCTTCTTAAAGAAAAGGATCCAAATTACCCGGTGTTCTCGGTCAAGGTGCCGTCCAACCGTAACTTCGTCAATGAAGACCCCGCGGATATCTTCTTCATAGCGTTCGAGGACGTCTTCAATCTATTTCACTCGAAACGGCTCGACTATAACTTGGTCCGCCTATACGCGATTAATCTTCAGATGAAGATCAACAGAGAGAGACCCCGCCACATCGCGGTAGCGGATCCCTACTACATGCGCGATAGCCAGCTCCAGGACGGCTCAAGGACACGGACCAAGGCGGTGCGGTACCTCCGTAACTTCATGCTCATGCACAAAGAGAGCAACACCATTCTTCTCGCCTGTCTTTCCCGAGTAAGTACACATCCGCTCACGGCCGTCGTAACTTATGCTTTCTTATATATTTCTTCCATTGCCGATCATTTCCAACATTCCATTTCAATTGCATGTGTGTTGAGCAGGGACAAATACTCGCACACTCATCATCCTAGATCCAAAGTGGTCACTAGCCCAAGATTTCGACTCGTCGAGTACGACGACGAAGAAAGACTACACGAGAATAAGGGGTGTTCTCGATGAGGCTATCCTTGGCTACTCCAAAAGTGGAGGCACCTTCGACAAGAATGGGCAACATATCAGGCCGGACACTAAAAAGATCGGGTTCAAGCACGTGGTCAACTTCCCTTGTATCAAGCAGCCAGCTGGCAGCATTAAGGAGGCCTTCTATGTCCTCCATCACCTTAAAGGGTTTGTCGACGATGCAGAGATGATGTCTCTGCCACCTAGTAAGCGAGACCCCATTAAAATGTCGAGGGAAATCAGTGATGATGATCTTAGAGAAGACTTCCATCGCATCCAAGTAAAGCTCTCGGAAATTATCTTACAAGATGTATCCAACGGATCGGGGCTCTTACACGTAGCCGCAGCGTTGCCTAAGAGGGATATCGAAGAACGCCTACATAAGCAGGGTGATGGAAGGACGTGGACGACGAAGGACTTGTACAAGCCGTTCCCGGAGCCGCTCAAGAAGACGTCTCGTTGACCGAGGCCAGTGTGCCTAGCATTACTTTGAATCGATAGACAATTTGCACCGTGTTGTAAACTAAACTTGCTTAATTTGCTCGAAACGGTGGTCGTCGTTGTTGGACTTCAGTTACTATTGTAGTCGTTATCGTTGAACCATATTACTTATGTGATACCGATGCTATATTTCTTTTAGGTTTATTATTATTTCCTTGCTTTAATTCTTGTGAATATGTATGCATGTGAACCCTCTAACTCTTTCCATTGCGTTATATACTAATATGCCTTGTGTCCATAGAGATGACGTACTACGTCGTGTTCGAGGGAGGGTTCCAGGAGTGTACGAGGAGTGGGAGGAGTGCAAGAAACAGAGTGCACAAGTTCAGCGGCAACCGCTACAAAGGGTACCCGACTAGACACGAGGCGGTTGCCAAGTGGAGGGCGCACCAAGCTAACAAGAGCAAGATGAAGACCTTCCTTGTGCTCTCGCTCTTGCTCACCATCGTCGCGGCGGTACTCTATTTCATCCTAGTGTAGGCGGCGGCCGGTGTCACTTCGTTTGTATCTAGAGATGATGAGAACTTTCTTAATTTGCATGGATTATGAGTTGTATGGAGCTATATGTATAACTCGATCGGGCTCTAAGTAATGTGATGATGATGTGATGATTATATATGTCCATATTATATCTGTCTATATTATATCAGTATATAACCTGTATACGGTGTATAAAACCAGTATAAAACCCGTATAATACACCACGGAGCACAAAATCGAGTATACCCGTACATAGTTCCGTGGCGCACCAAAAAATAATTCCGTGGCGCACCTGTTTCGTGGCGCAGCTACACCACATGCGCCACGTAACTATTTATTTCTGTGGCGCACTGGCCAGGTGCGCCACGAAATCTTATTTCGTGGCGCACGACCGTGTGCGCCACGTAAAGCTTATTTTTGTGGCGACGTTTCTGTGGCGCACCACCCATGCGCCACAGAAGCCATTTTTGGTGCGCCACTGATGAGGCTTTTCCTACTAGTGTCATGATAAGAATGTTTCATTTGATAGTTATATTGTTGAGTTTTCTCATGATGCTACTGGATATTATTATGAGAGAGGAAAATATGGTTGTAGAAACTTTCATGTTACTAAAACACCTCTCTTTTGCTGAAAATCTTGAAGTTGCGCTTGTCTAGTCTTTCTATGCTTGTTGCATTATGCTTCATGAACTTGTTTATTTACAAGATTCCTTTTCATAGGAAGTGGGTTAGACTTAAATGTGTTTTGAATTTGCTTTTTGATGCTCTCTTTTGCTTCAACTCTTATTTCTTGGGAGTGCATCATTAAAATTACTGAGCCCATCTTAATGGCTATAAAGAAAGCACTTCTTGGGAGATAACCCATGTGTTTATTTTAATACAGTACTTTTGTTTTATATTTGAGTCTTGGAAGTTGTTACTACTGTAGCAACCTCTCCTTATCTTATTTTTGTTGCATTGTTGTGCCAAGTAAAGTCTTTGATAGTAAGGTTCATACTAGATTTGGATTACTGCGCAGAAACAGATTTCTTGCTGTCACGAATCTGGGCAGAATTCTCTGTAGGTAACTCAGAAAATTATGCCAATTTACGTGAGTGATCCACAGATATGTACGTAACTTTCATTCAATTTGAGCATTTTCATTTGAGCAAGTCTGGTGCCTCGTAGAAATTCGTCTTTACAGACTGTTCTGTTTTGACAGATTCTGCCTTTTATTTCGCATTGCCTGTTTTGCTATGCTTGATGGATTTTCCTATTCCATTAACTTTCAGTAGCTTTGTGCAATGTCCAGAAGTGTTAAGAATGATTATGTCACCTCTGAACATGTGAATTTTGATTGTGCACTAACCCTCTAATGAGTTGTTTTGAGTTTGGTGTGGAGGAAGTTTTCAAGGATCAAGAGAGGAGGATGATACAATATGATCAAGGAGAGTGAAAGCTCTAAGCTTGGGGATGCCCCGGTGGTTCACCCCTGCATATTTCAAGAAGACTCAAGCGTCTAAGCTTGGGGATGCCCAAGGCATCCCCTTCTTCATCGACAACATTATCAGGTTCCTCTAATGAAACTATATTTTTATTCCATCACATCTTATGTACTTTGCTTGGAGCGTCTGTTTATTTTTGTTTTTGTTTTGTTTGAATTAAGTTGGATCCTAGCATTCATTGTGTGGGAGAGAGACACGCTCCGCTGTTGCATATGGACAAATATGTCCTTAGGCTTTACTCATAGTGTTCATGGCGAAGGTTGAATTTGCTTCGTTAAATTGTTATATGGTTGGAAACGGGAAATGCTACATGTGGTAATTGGTAGAATGTCTTGAATAATGTGATACTTGGCAATTGTTGTGCTCATGTTTAAGCTCTTGCATCATATACTTTGCACCTATTAGTGAAGAAATACATAGAGCTTGCTAAAATTTGGTTTGCATAATTGATCTCTCTAAGGTCTAGATATTTTCTAGTAAGGGTCGAACAACAAGGAAGACGGTATAGAGTCTTATAATACTTACAATATGTCTTTTATGTGAGTTTTGCTGCACCGGTTCATACTTGTGTTTGTTTTAAATAACCTTGCTAGCCTAAACCTTGTATCGAGAGGGAATACTTCTCATGCATCCAAAATCCTTGAGCCAACCACTATGCCATTTGTGTCCACCATACCTACCTACTACATGGTATTTCTCCGCCATTCCAAAGTAAATTTCTTGAGTGCTACCTTTAAAATTTACATTCTTTATCTTTGCAATATATAGCTCATGGGACAAATAGCCTAAAAACTATTGTGGTATTGAATATGTACTTATGCATTTTATTTCTTATAAGTTGCTTGTTGTGCGATAACCATGTTCCTGGGGACGCCATCAACTACTCTTTGTTGAATATTATGTGAGTTGCTATGCATGTCCGTCTTCTCTGAAGTAAAGGCGATTTACCATGAGTTGAATGGTTTGAGCATGCATACTGTTAGAGAAGAACATTGGGCCGCTAACTAAAGCCATGATCCATGGTGGAAGTTTCAGTTTTGGACAAATATCCTCAATCTCATATGAGAATATTAATTGTTGTTGAATGCTTAAGCATTAAAGAGGAGTCCATTATCTGTTGTCTATGTTGTCCCGGTATGGATGTCTAAGTTGAGAATAATCAAAAGCGAGAAATCCAATGCGAGCTTTCTCCTTAGACCTTTGTACAAGCGGCATAGAGGTACCCCTTTGTGACACTTGGTTAAAACATATGTATTGCGGTGATAATCCAGGTAATCCGAGCTAATTAGGACAAGGTGCGGGCACTATTAGTATACTATGCATGAGGCTTGCAACTTGTAGGATATAATTTACATGATACATATGCTTTATTACTACCGTTGACAAAATTGTTTCTTGTTTTCAAAATCAAAGCTCTAGCACAAATATAGCAATCGATGCTTCCCTCGTCAAAGGGCCTTTCTTCTACTTTTATGTTGAGTCAGTTCACCTATTTCTCTCCATCTCAAGAAGCAAACACTTGTGTGAACTGTGCATTGATTCCTACATACTTGCATATTGCACTTGTTATATTACTTTATGTTGACAATATCCATGAGATATACATGTTACAAGTTGAAAGCAACCGCTAAAACTTAATCTTCCTTTGTGTTGCTTCAATACCTCTACTATGAATTTATTGCTTTATGAGTTAACTCTTATGCAAGACTTATTGATGCTTGTCTTGAAAGTACTATTCATGAAAAGTCTTTGCTATATGATTCAATTGTTTACTCATTGCATTACCATTGCTTTGATCGCTGCATTCATTACATGTGCTTACAATAGTATGATCAAGATTATGATGGCATGTCACTTCAGAAATTATCTTTGTTACCGTTTACCTACTCGGGACGAGCAGGAACTAAGCTTGGGGATGCTGATACGTCTCCAACGTATCGATAATTTCTTATGTTCCATGCCACTTTATTGATGATACCTACATGTTTTATGCATACTTTATGTCATATTTATGCATTTTCCGGCACTAACCTATTAACGAGATGCCGAAGAGCCAGTTGCTGTTTTCTGCTGTTTTTGGTTTCAGAAATACTAGTAAGGAAATATTCTCGGAATTGGACGAAATCAACGCCCAGGATCTTATTTTTCCACGAAGCTTCCAGAAGTCCGGAGAGGAAACGAAGTGGGGCGACGAGGCCGCCACACACCAGGGCGGCGCGGCCCAAGCCCTGGCCGCGCCGGCCTGTGGTGTGGGCCCCTCGTGGCGCCCCCTGACCTACCCTTCCGCCTACATAAGCCTTCGTCGAGAATAACTCCAGTACCGAGAGCCACGATACGGAAAACCTTCCAGAGACGCCGCCGCCGCCAATCCCATCTCGGGGGATTCAGGAGATCGCCTCCGGCACCTCGTCGGAGAGGGGAATCATCTCCCGGAGGACTCTTCACCGCCATGGTCGCCTTCGGAGTGATGAGTGAGTAGTTCACCCCTGGACTATGGGTCCATAGCAGTAGCTAGATGGTCGTCTTCTCCTAATTGTGCTATCATTGTTGGATCTTGTGAGCTGCCTAACATGATCAAGATCATCTATCTGTAATGCTACATGTTGTGTTTGTTGGGATCTAATAAATATGGAATACTATGCTATGTTGATTATCAATCTATTATCTATGTGTTGTTTATGATCTTGCATGATCTCCGTTGCTAGTAGAGGCTCTGGCCAAGTTTTTGCTTGTAACTCCAAGAGGGAGTATTTATGCTCGATAGTGGGTTCATGTCTCCATTAAATCTGGGGGAGTGACAGAAACCTCTAAGGTTGTGGATGTGCTGTTGCCACTAGGGATAAAACATCAATGCTATGTCTAAGGATGTATTTGTTGATTACATTACGCACCATACTTAATGCAATTGTCTGTTGTTTGCAACTTAATACTGGAGGGGTTCGGATGATAACCTGAAGGTGGACTTTTTAGGCATAGATGCATGCTGGATAGCGGTCTATGTACTTTGTCGTAATGCCCAATTAAATCTCACAATACTCATCATAACATGCATGTGCATGGTCATGCCCTCTTTATTTGTCAATTGCGCAACTGTAATTTGTTCACCCAGCATGCTTATTCTTATGGGAGAGACACCTCTAGTGAACTGTGGACCCCGGTCCATTCTTAACATCGAATACAATCTACTGCAATACTCGTTCTACTGTTCTCTGCAAACTTCATCATCCACACTATACATCTAATCCTTTGTTACAGCAAGCCGGTGAGATTGACAACCTCACTGTTACGTTGGGACAAAGTACTTTGGTGGTGTTGTGCAGGTTCCACGTTGGCGCCGGAATCCCTGGTGTTGCGCCGCACTACACTCCGCCGCCATCAACCTTCAACATGCTTCTTGGCTCCTACTGGTTCGATAAACCTTGGTTTCTTACTGAGGGAAAACTTTCTGCTGTACGCATCACACCTTCCTCTTGGGGTTCCCAACGGTCGCGTGCTGTACGCGTATCAAGCGCACGTGTGAACTGTTTTCTGCTCGTAATGCAATAAAGGCTATTTCTTCGAAGACTACGAACATGGTAGCCCATTAATAATACCTTAATAATTATGCCTGCTAGCAAGATAGATGGTCCTTATTATAGTCAGGCATGCCAACTTGTATGATTAAAAGTAGTTCGTACACATTAAATCTGCCATCTGCATTTTTCTCTGTAATAACTTTTCTTTTTACACAACTCAAAACTTGTCATGCTAATATGAAATTCGAGATGGCAAAACCTGGGAAAGATAAAGATATCACCAAAAACTCTTTCCTGCGAAATGCTAGGTTTTGAAGCCCAAGTCCAAGTCTTTCTCTGCTCAAGTTTTGGAGGAACAACTCCAAGTAGAACGAGTTGCAACAAGCTATGCTAAGAACAAAAGTTGACATGTTGAGATCGAGATTAGAAGCATGTGATGCCCTACTCGCACGAGGCCAATCAAGTTCGTTATAATCTCCCGAAGACTAAGAAAATGCCATAGATAATTGGAGATGAACACTACATAGTGAGTACATTGGTCTTGTGAAATGTTTCCTTAGATTATGGCACCGTTCCTACTTTTGTTGGTGGATGCATTTATCCGCGGTTGGGATCAACTTGGTAGTTGTTCCTGTGGATGTTATATAAATTAATTGCATAGCCTTTTTCAATCAGTTCGAACTTAAATGGTATCATAGCCAAGGTCTCAAGTTTGAATTGTCGAACGTGTGGTTTAATTTAATCTCAGTTGGGCGGCAAAATCTCCCACCAGTCCTGAAATATTTCAAACGCATTTTTGAATGGGATTAAGAAGATAGGGACTATAGATCATGATCATGGTAGTGACCGGTATTTAATGTGATGATGATTTGATTTTGCACTCGGCCTTGAACAGAGGTACTAGTACGGTCTCACAATTTTTTATCATTATAGTTGGACCTTAGCCAAATTCAAAATCCCATAGCGGCAAAACTTCCCGCCCACAAAATACAAAAATTTCACACGCTTCCAAATTCCCATTCTACCCCTGTGGAGACGACAGCAAAGTCGGTTGGTGGGGGTATGCCCGTCATTTTTTCGATCACCACCTCCCTAGCCCGGAAACCCTCCCAAAAAAATTCATTTCCCTCAGACCACCCACCGGAACTTCCAAGTCCCTCTCTCCCACCTCCACGACCACCGCACCGGAACATCCCCGCCGGACGTCCCTGGCCTACCCGAGTCCTCGCGATCCTCGTCATCCGGCTGCCTACCGGAGCCGCTTCATCGACGCCGTCATCAACCGGACCGGATCATCCCCACCGATCCTCGAAACCATATGCTCATCCAGCAGTCTACCGCAGTCGCTGCAGCTGCGGTATCGTCCACCCCACTGGAGCCGTCGTCCACCGCATCGGATCTTGCTCACAGACACCGCTGTGCATGAACCGGATCTGCTTCACCGGCGCCGTGTATGATCTAAACTCTTCTACTGTCGCTTTTCTATTGCTTGGCTGCAAGTTCTTGTTTAATCTTGGGGGAACCTGTTTGTGCTAACGACGCGCCGTTACGTTTTTTGCAGACGAGATGAGTAACCATGAATTGTAATGGCCGTCTCTCCAACCCCAAGTAGCACATGTAGCGTACTTCATCACCGGATCTATCAACCCCAGGAAGATCTGTTGTGACTCCCACAGAGTGCTTCTCCTAATGTAAGTCCCTTGTCTTAGAGCCATGTTCTGGGTTCAGATGCTTGTTTGTCTGAAGCTCTTTTAGTTCATTCCTAGCTATGACCGTAACACCTTGCTACTTTCTAGTTCATTGCTAACTTTAAGCGATTGAACATTTTGGTTTGCATTCCCTGCTCTGTAGATGTAGCCATCATAACTTCTATCTTGCTCAGTCATTGTTACAAAAATTATAGGCTGCTACTATTTTGTTCATTCCAATCTTGTTCTCCCTGAACATGTTGGTTTGCATTCCCTGTACTACAGGTGATGCCATTGTTATTTCTATCTACTTCGTCGTAAGCTAACAAATTAATTGCCTGCTATTAGTTCCTGCATGCTATCGCTCTGCCATCCTGCAGTACAAATTTATTTGAACTCGTCACAGCAGACTACTTCCATCATAATTTTGTCCGCCATCCGATTCTTCAAAAGCTGCAACATTAACTTGTTTCTCTTAATTGGCATGGCGCTCACATATAGAATGGTGAACATATTGGTGTGCATTCCCTCTTCTACAAGTTCACAAATGATCCCACTATATTCCGTTTCTGGTCCATCCTAAGCCGTAGCATTAACTATCCTATATGTGTTGCTCATTACAACTTTATATCCCGAAACAAACTAATTTGTTTCCCTCATCTACAAGTTTATGAGTGATGCCATTATAACTCCTATATGTTTTATTCCTAGCTATTATAGTAACATCCTGCTATTATTTAGTTCATGGCCAATTTTAAGTAATTGCACATGTTGGTTCGCATTCCCTCGCTCTATAGCTTTTGGAATCGTAACTTCTATATTTGGTTTACATTCCCCGCTCCGTAGATCTAGCCATCATACCTTTATCTTGCTCGAGTCGTTGTTACAAAAATTATGGCCTGCTACTATGTTGTTTGTGCCAATTTTTTACTCCATGAACATGTTGGCTTGCATTCCCCGTACTACGTGTGATGCCATTGTTTTGTATCTAGTTCATTGTAAGCTAACAAAGTAAGGACTTATTTTGGCATGCTATCACTCTGTTATCTAGCATGTAGTATAAATAAACTTGTCATACTACTAGATAATAATTTTGCGTGCCCTCTTGTTCTTCAAAAGCTGCATTATTGACTTGTTTCTCTGACTTGGCATGACGCTCACATATGGAATGCTGAACATATTGGTTTGCATTCCCTCTTATACAAGTTCACAGGTGATCCCACTATATTCTGTATCCGGTCCATCCTAAGCTCCAGCATTAACTATCCTCTATGTGTTGCTCATTACAAGTTTATATCCCGAAACATCTTGATTTGCATCCCCTTCACTATAAGTTTAGGAGTATTATTTAGTTCACGGCAAAAATGAAGTAATTTCACTTGGCACATGTTGGTTCACATTCCCTCCTCTTTAGCTTTTGCCATCGTAACTTCTATTTTTGGTTTACATTCCCTGCTCTCGTAGATGTAGCCATCATAACTTCATCTTGCTCGGTCGTTGTTACAAAATTTATAGCCTGCTACTATGTTGTTCATGCCAATCTTGTACTCCCTGAACATGTTGGTTTGCATGGGACTCGACATTAGTAAGTCTGTTGTTTCATTCTAACATGCTCTGTTATATTGGCTATTGGTATGCGGCATGCACTCTTTGTTTGCTTATTGTGCGCATTACAAATGATTAGTTCCAAATTCTTTGGCAAACAATATTGTAGTGTCTTTGCCTTTCCATTGTTGCTGTCTTGACTTGTAATGTCTTTGTTTCAGATATAGGTGCTGCATGGACAACTTAAAAGATTGCCGGATCGCTTCATTGTCTTGCTAGGTTTAATTACCATTCAATTTCTCTGGGTTCTGTAATATTTTTTCAAAGCCTTGAAGCTGATGTAATATTTACTTAGTTTTTATAGTTCTTTCGCGCATTTTTTCTTTGGTGCTTGTGGTAAGTGAGGCTATCCGACAGAAATCATGTGCTGCGTAAATTTTCTCAGTAAATCACAAATTCCCATCACTTAAACGGCCCAATTAAGCGAAATCACACATGTGCCGGCCCGCAAAATCCTAAAGCGCCTATTATGCCGGCATATAAGCACTAACTAAACGGGTTGGCCCACGTACATATTGGGCCAGCCCACTTGCTTTAAGGTGGACCCCACCCACTACTGGGCCGGCCCAGTAACAGAAAAGTGGGCCCCACAAGCTTATTGGGCCAGCCCTTTAGCAGGAAAGTGGGACCCACCTACGTTTTTTTTGCCCGGCCCACTTGATTTACCGTGGACCCCACATACTAATTGGGCCAGCCCACTAACTTGTTGGGCCAGCCCAAAAGCTTTTGTGGTGGACCCCACACACTAAATGGGCCGGCCCTTTAACAGGTTAGTGGGACCCACCTGCGTTTTTGGCCCGGCCCACCATTTTGTTGGGCCGGCCCACTTGCTATACGGTGGACACCACATACTAAATGGGCTGGCCCTTTAACAGGAAAGTGGGACCCACCTGTGTTTTTGGCCCAGCCCACTATCTTGTTGGGCCGGCCCACTTATACGGTGGACCCCACGTTCTAAATGGGCCGGCCCTTTAGCAGGAAAGTGGGACCCACCTACGTTTTTTTGGCCCGGCCCACTTTTTTGTTGGGCCGGCCCACTTGCTATATGGCGGACCCCACATACTAAATGGGCAGGCCCTTTAAAAAGGAAAGTGGGACCCACCTGTGTTTTTGGCCCGGCCCACTATCTTCTTGGGCTGGCCCACTTGCTATATGGTGGACCCCTCATACTAAATGGGCCGGCCCATTAACAGGAAAGTGGGACCCACCTGTGTTTTTTGGCCCGGCCCACTGGCTTGTTGGGCCAGCCTATTTGATCTATTGTGGACCCCACGTACTAAATGGGCCAGCCCGATAGCAGGAAAGTGGGACCCACATGCTAATTGGGCCGGCCCAATAACTTCTTGGGCCGACCCACTTGCTTCAAGGTGGACCCCACTTTTTAAATGGGTCGGCCCATTAAAGTTTTGACCGACTCAACCTCGAGAGGTTAGGCCCGGCCCATGTAACTAATGGACCAGCCCGAGCCTATATAGTTGACCGGTCAAACTAAGTCACCTGGCCCGGCCCGCAAACTTAATGGGACGGCCCGCTTAAGACGTGGCAGGCCTCGTGTGGGCCTACCATCTACCACGGGGTTTAGCCGGTTAACGCCGTTAACTGGCAGTTAACGGCGTCTGCCACGTGTCAGTTTGCATGACGTCAGCAGTCAACGGGCTCCCGGAAACACTTCTGCAACGGTCCGATTTTCCGTGGCGGAAGGGCGCCCAAGCGCGACGGACCGAAAAAAACGTGGTAGGACTTTGCCTGACGCATTTTTGACAACAGAACCATATCGTCGGGTTAGGCCCATGGGCGACGAAAAATACCCCTTAGCGGACGATTTTGGGACGTTGCCTATCAGAACTTTTCTTGTAGTGTCATGAGCTATATGCATAAAATTATTACTCTCCACATAAGCATAATCAATTTTATTAGTTGTAGTGGGAGCAAATTCAACAAAGTAGCTATCATTATTATTCTCATCAAGTGTAGGAGGCATAGTATAATCATAATAAAATTTACTCTCCATAGTAGGCGGCACCAAAAGACCACTATCATTATAATCATCATAAATAGGAGGCAAAGTATCATCAAAGAAAATTTTCTCGTCCATGCTTGGGGGACTAAAAATATCATGCTCATCAAAGCGAGCTTCCCCAAGCTTAGAATTTTCCATATCATTAGCAACAATGGTGTTCAAAGCGTTCATACTAATATCATTGGTACTAGCATGCAAATAAGGTTCCATGGGTTTTTTAATTTTCGCATCAAACATCAATGTCTTAACTCAGGAAATAAATTAAAAAGCTCATAGTTGCTTTCCATTATGCCTAACTAGTGAAATAAAAACAAGAAACAAAAAGATGCAATTGCAGGATCTAAAGGAAATAGCTTCGAGCACTTACAACGGCACCAGAAAATAACTTAGTTACCTGGGACCGGAGTGTGAGTGCCTTTTTACCTTTCCTCCCCGGCAACGGCGCCAGAAAATAGCTTACTGTCTACAACTGGCTTCTTTTCCTGTAGACAGTGTTGGGCCTCCAAGAACAGAGGTTTGTAGGACAGCAGCAAGTTTTCCCTTAAGTGGATCACCCAAGGTTTATCGAACTCAGGGAGGAAGAGGTCAAAGATATCCCTCTCAAGCAACCCTGCAATCACGATACAAGAAGTCTCTTGTGTCCCCAACACACCTAATACACTTGTCAGATGTATAGGTGCACTAGTTCGGCGAAGAGATAGTGAAATACAAGTAATATGGATGTATATGAGCGGTAATAAAAATCTGAATAAAATATGGCAGCGAGTAAACATGTAGTGGAACAGTAAATAAACGGAGATTCGATGTTCGGAAACAAGGCCTAGGGATCCTACTTTCACTAGTGGACACTCTCAACATTGATCACATAATAAAACCACTCTACACTCTCTTGTTGGATGACAAACACCATTAATTGTGTAGGGCTACAAGAGCACCTCAATGCCGGAGTTAATAAGCTCCACAACATTCGATGTTCATATTTAAGTAACCTTAGAGTGCATGATAGACCAACGCAATTATACCGAGTACTAACATAGCATGCACACCATCACCGACAGGCTATGAAAGGGGGAATAGATCACATCAATACTATCATAGTAATAGTTAACTTCATAATCTACAAGAGATCACAATCATAGCTTATGCCAAGTACTACATGATGCACACACTGTCAACATTACATCATGGAGGAGGAATAGACTACTTTAATAACATCACTAGAGTAGCACATAGATGATATTCAACTAGATCACAAAGAGAGAGATGAACCACATAGCTACGGTAGAGCCCTCAGCCTCGGGGGAGAACTACTCCCTCCTCATCATGGGAGACAGCAGCGGCGATGAAGATGGCGGTGGTGTCGATGGAGATGACTCCGGGGGCAATTCCCCGTCCCGGCAGGGTGCCGGAACAGAGACTTCTGTCCCCCCGAATTGGAGTTTCGCGATGGCGGCGACTCTGGAAGGTTTTATGGAGTTTCGTCAATCGGTCTCAAAGTTTTAGGTCACGAGGGGTTAAATAGGCGAAGATGCGGAGTCGGAAGGGCGCCAGGGCTCCCTCCCCATAGGCCGGCGCGGCCAGGGTGGAGCCCGCGCAGCCCTGTGGTGTGGGGCCCCACTGGCCCATCTTCGTCTCCCCTTCGGACTTCTGGAACCTTCCCGGAAAAATAAGATATTTGGTCTTTGTTTCGTCAAATTCCGAGAATATTGCCCGAACAGCCTTACTGGAACCAAAAACAGCAGAAAACAGGAACTGGCACTGTCGCATCTTGTTAATAGGTTAGTTTCGGAAAATGCAACAAAACGATATAAATTGTGAACAAAACATGTAGGTATTGTCATAAAACTAGCATGGAACATCAGAAATTATAGATACGTTGGAGACGTATCAGCCACCACACTCTTCTTTGTGAAGAGTTGGAGTAATTTGGATTTTCATTGGTTTTTATTGACATCTCCTTGTTTATGGGAAATCACTCACTTTTGGCCTTCATTTGCATTATTTGCAAAAATGAGTGATCATGTACCATCTTACAGTTTGGCTCATCTGTCCTAAGCCTATCTCATCTAAGCCATATCCTCTTCCCTCTCCGAGTGCACCAATTCCCTGTCAAAATCCTATTTCTCGCACAGTTTTTCTGCTTCACCGGAAGTTCCGGTCGTTCCGGCCAGTACTTCCGGCTGGACTCTGTCTGCCAGATCCTGCCCGCTGTTCCTGATCGGATTGGTGTGGTTTCTGTGGGACCGGAAGTTCCGGCTCCAACGAGCGGAACTTCCGCCCTTACGATTGATGACCCACAAGTATAGGGGATCGCAACAGTCTTCGAGGGAAGTATTACCCAATTTATTGATTCGACACAAGGGGAGACAAAGAATACTTGAAAGCCTTAACAGCGGAGTTGTCAATTCAGCTGCACTGAAACAGACTTGCTCGCAAGAGTTTATCGTAGTAACAGCTTTATAGCAGTAGCGTAGTGAAATAACAAGCAACAGAGTAACAAAGACAGCGAGTAGTGATTTTAGTAAACAAGCAGGATTAAAATACCGTAGGCACGGGGATCGGATGACGGGCGTTGCATGGATGAGAGAAACTCATGTAACAATCA
>NC_061513.1:65554565-65653562 GCF_022539505.1 Lolium rigidum | reverse complement strand
GCTTATAAATAACATTTTCAGAAGTTTGGGCATGCTTATTGTAATCACTAATAACAATTTCATCCTTCATGCAAGCGTCTTTAAAAGGTTAATGATACTTATCAAAATTCTTCCTAGGCAATTCAAAATGAGAGGCAAAAGCTTTATAAAGATTTGCAACAACTTGAGAGTCAAGCCCATAAGTAGCACTCATATTTCGAATTTTATCAGTATCCATAAAAGTTTTAATGCATTTATACCTGACTCTTTACCTTTGTTGTTCTCCCATCCTTCAGTATTCCCCTCAATCCGGTCAAGAAGATCCCACCTAGCTTCAACCTCCTTGCTTGTGAAAGATCCCTCCAAACAAGCATCTAGATAGTCCTTGTGGTGTCCTGAAAGCCTTGCATAAAAATTATTAATAATAACATTACGGGGGAGCTCATGAATGGGACATTTGAGCATTAGTGACTTCAATCTCTCCCATGCTTGGGAAATACTCTCTCCATCATGAGGCCAGAAATTATATATGCGATTCCGGTCTTTGTGAATTTCACTTGGAGGATAGAATTTAGAGTAAAATAGAGGCACAATATCCTTCCAATCAAGAGAATGCCCATCCTTCAGCAGTTTGTACCAATGCGCCGCTTTACCAGACAGCGACATAGAGAATAGTTTCTTCTTCACTTCATCCATAGAGATACCTGCACACTTGAATAACCCGCATAATTCATGCAAAAACAGTAAATGATCTCCAGGATGGACAGTTCCATCCCCTTCATAGCGGTTATCCATAACACGTTCAATAATTTTCATAGGTATTTTATACGGAATACTTTCAGCAGGTGGATTTAAAATATCAGAAGCATCATTAGAGTTATCGCATATGGGAGATAAAGTATTATTAGAGAAAATTGTCTCCCCTAAAGATGGGAAGCTAAAAAGATCACAAAAACTAGCTTCCCCAAGCTTAGACTTCTCCATAGCATTAGCAGTAATTGCATTCATACTAATAACATTGCTACTATCATGCAAATAAGGTTCCATAGGTTTTTTAATTTTCGCATCAAACAATTCATATCTTAACTCAGGAAATAGATTAAAAAGCTCATTGTTGTTATCCATTATGCCTAACTAGTGAAAAATAAAAATAAGAAACAAAAAGATGCAATTGCAGGATCTAAAGGAAATAGCTTCGAGCACTCACACACTAGCAACAAGACTAGGAAATAGCTTAGTAGTCGGAGGATGCGAATACCTTTTACCTTACCTCCCCAGCAACGGCGCCAGAAAATAGCTTGATGTCTACGCACGCTTCTATTCCTGTAGACAGTGTTGGGCCTCCAAGAGCAGAGGTTTGTAGAACAGCAGCAAGTTTTCCTTAAGTGAATCACCCAAGGTTTATCGAACTCAGGGAGGAAGAGGTCAAAGATATCCCTCTCAAGCAACCACTGCAATCACGATACAAGAAGTCTCTTGTGTCCCCAACACACCTAATACACTTGTCGGATGTATAGGTGCACTAGTTCGGCGAAGAGATAGTGAAATACAAGTGGTATGAATGAATATGAGCAGTAGTAACGCGTCGAGAAAATAGCTTGCCGGCGTGCAATTGATGGTAGTAATATTGCAGGAAGTAAAGATGCGATAAAACGAGTAAATAAGCGATGATTGCGGTATTTGGAAACAAGGCCTAGGGATCATACTTTCACTAGTGGACACTCTCAACATTGATCACATAATAAAACCACTCTACACTCTCTTGTTGGCTGATGAACACCATTAATTGTGTAGGGCTACAAGAGCACCTCAATGCCGGAGTTAACAAGCTCCACAACATTCGATGTTCATATTTAAATAACCTTAGAGTGCATGATAGACCAACGCAATTATACCGAGTCCTAACATAGCATGCACACTGTCACCATCAAGCTATGAAAGGGGGAATATATCACATCAATACTATCATAGTAATAGTTAACTTCATAATCTACAAGAGATCACAATCATAAACTATGCCAAGTACTACATGATGCACACACTGTCAACATTACATCAAAGAGGAGGAATAGACTATTTTAATAACATAACTAGAGTAGCACATAGATGATATTCAACTAGATCACAAAGCTCATGATCACATAAAGATCACATGGGAGAGAGATGAACCACATAGCTACGGTACAACCCTTAGCCTCGGGGAGAACTACTCCCTCCTCATCATGGGAGACAGCGATGGCGATGAAGATGGCGGTGGTGTCGATGGAGATGACTCCGGGGTCAATTCCCCGTCCCGGCAGGGTGCCGGAACAGAGACTTCTGTCCCCCGAATTCGAGTTTCGCGATGGCGGCGGCGTTCCTGGAGTCTTTCTGGAGTTTCGTCAATCGGTGTCGAAGATTTAGGTCACGAGGCATCTTATAGGCGAAGAGGCGGAGTCGGAAGAGTCCCGAGGGGCCCACCCCATAAGGTGGGGTGACCACCCCTCTGGCCGCGCCGGCCTATTGTGAGGAGGCCCTGGGCCTCCCCACGGCTTTCCCTTCGGCTCCGTGAGTCTTCGGCGAAATAGAATTTCTGTGATTTTTCTGGATTTTTCCGAGCACTTTGGTTTTTGGGCCTTTTCTGCAATAAACAGACATAATAAACAGAAACTGGCACTGTGGCATCTTGTTAATAGGTTAGTCCAATAAATGCCATAATATGATATAAAGTGCAAGCAAAACATGTAGGTATTGTCATAAAACAAGCATGGAACATCAGAAATTATAGATACGTTGGAGACGTATCAGATCCCTAGGCCTTGTTTCCAAACATCGAATCACTGTTTATTTACTGTTTTACTATATGTTTACTTGCTACCATATTTATTTTAGATTGTTATTACCACTCATATTCATCCATATCACTTGCATTTTACTATCTCTTCGCCGAACTAGTGCACATATACATCTAACAAGTGTATTGGGTGTGTTGGGGACACAAGAGATTTCTTGTATCTTAATTGCAGGATTGCTTGAGAGGGGTATCTTTGATATCTACCTCCCTGAGTTCGATAAACCTTGGGTGGACCACTTAAGGGAAACTTTATACTATTCTACAAACCTCTGCATTTGGAGGCCCAACACCATCTACAAGATAGAAGCGTGCGTAGACATCAAGCTCTTTTCTGGCGCCATTGCCTAGGAGGTAAGGTAAAAGGTACTCACATCCTCTGGCTACTAAGTCTTTTAGTTGTTGGTGAGTGCTCGAAGTTATTTCCTTTAGATTCTGCAATTATATCTTTTTGTTTCTTGTTTTTATTTTCACTAGTTAGGCTTAATGAAAAACAACAAAAAAAATTTAGAGAGCTTTATAGTATTTATCTTGAGTTAGGACATGAGGTGTTTGAAGAGAAAATTTAAAAACCTATGGAACTTTACTTGCATGCTAATAGCAATGTTATTAGTATGAATTCTTTGAACGCCATTATTGCTAATGCTATGAAAAAGTCTAAGCTTGGGGAAGCTGGTTTTGATGAGCATGATCTTTTTAGTCCCCCAATCACGGGGAAGGAAATTTACTTTGATGATATTATTCCTCCAATATATGATGATTACAATGATGATTATGTTATTTTCACTCCACCTACTATTGAGAAGAAACGTAATTATGATTACAAAATGCCTCCTATATTTGATGATTATGGTGATGAGAATAATAATGATAGCTATTTTGTTGAATTTGCTCCCACTACAATTAATAATAATGACTATGCTTATGTGGGGAGTAATAATTATTTTATGCATGTGGCTCATGATAAGTATGTTTTATGTGATAGTTATATTGTTGAGTTTATTCATGATGCTACTGAAAATTATTATAGAGAGGAAAATATGGTTGTAGAAGTTTTCATGTACTAAAACACCTCTCTATATGCTGAAAAATTTGAAGTTGCACTTGTTTTACTTTCCTATTGTTGTTACTATGTGCTTCTTTGATTTATTTTCTTACAAGATTTCTATGCATATGTTGACGTCAGAAACCCACTGGCGGGCAGCAACGGGCAACATAGTAGAGCCGGGAACAACTAGGGCTGCGGCTGGCCCCAGTCCCTCAGAGCGACGGCCCGCAAGGCCTCCTGGTCACACGTCTGATGCTATCGCAAGGGCGTGCCACCTGACCTATACCTGGTCGGGGAAGGTGTTGGATGATGCCTCGCTTAGTTTCCTGCATGGCATACACGTAAACATTAAATACGAGCCTCGATCGGCTCTCAGGTTATCCTGTGAATCGGCTCAAAGAGCCCATCCACCCATGATTCGTACAAGGTGTCCGAATATATGGTGATCCTGCTTGATCAAGGTAAAGATAATGCGATCTACGACGATTTAGGGTTTTCACCGCATAATCGGATCATCCTACTCACGATTGGGCCTCGCGCTCGCGCACGGTGACCGTAAGCCGATCCTAGACAGGGCCTAAAAACCAACACGAGGTTGATCCCGGAACGTCCTGTCTAGGGCTAGCAAACTCCACCCTACACGCCGCTGGATCCTCCAACCCTTTGTAAGGCCTAACTATTGCGGATGTTAAACTAATCCTTGATGAACAAGGAGCAACCGTAACGGATCAGATCTACTAAACTATGATCAAGCGGGGTGCCGCCCAACACCTAAGATAGGTGTAAGGGCGGCTAGATGCATGAGGGTTGCACTACGACAGCATATGATACGAAGAACAATGCAAACCCTAACACATCTAAGATAACTACGTTGCTCGCCATCAAAAAGGCTTCGAGCACGAGCAACGCATGAACAACGTGGGTAGGCTTGTGCTGCCTAGATCGCAAGATGCGATCTAGGCAGCATGGTGCTTACCGGAGAAACCCTCGAGACGAAGGAGTTGGCGATGCGCCGAGATTTGTTTGTGTTGAACGTTGGTTGTTGTTTATTCCATAAACCCTAGATACATATTTATAGTCCAAGGGACTTTCTAGTTCAGGCGTGCACCTAACCGTGCACGGGTAAAACTCCGACTCCTAACCGACACGTAATCTAATATGCTACAAGATACAAGGGCAAACTAGCCCAAACTTTGCATGTAAGGCCGATTCACGTATTTCTTCTATATATATTCTTCAAGTCCATCTTGATCGCGGCCCACCTCTGACTCGGTCAAATTCTGGTGATAACACATGCCCCCTCGGTTTTGGAAATGACATTTCCAAAATCATTACGCTTTTCTTTCGTCGGGTCATGTCGTGGCGGAGCAGAACCGTTGCAAGCATCCTTCATCATGACACTTTGTCTTCCCAACTCCACTGTAAAATTCGATAGCTTTAGCATCACTTCCTCGGAAACTGCAATGGCATTAAATCTCCCCTAGGCTCCTCATTATTTAACCGTGCCGATTGACCAGTCCTCTTCATCCCCTTCCTCTGTTTTAGCGGTCGGCACCAAAAAACCCTCTCCTCCTGTAGCAATGTCCTCCTCTTCCTCTTCCCCCTCAGGCCCCCCCCCTCCAATCCTCGCCGAAGAGCAAGAATGAGGACGACCCTCATTCCAGGGCGAACCCCATCTCCTCCGACAAGGAGAAGAAAGAAGGAGAAGTAGCGAAGGCCAAGGCCTCCCCCTCCGCCAAGCTCCCGCCGAAGAAGCGTTCCCGCATGTGGGCGGACAGCGAGGACGAAGATGATGACGAGGAACGAGAAGAGGAGGAGGAGGAAGATGATTCCTCCTCTTCAGCTGGGTACCCGCCGACGAAGCGCTTCCGCCCTTGGGCGGACAACGAGGATGATGATGATGACGAGGAAGAAGAAGAAGCTTCGGCCGAGGGCTGGGGCAGCAGCGACGAGGAACTTCCCGGGAGCAGCGCCGATGACATCGGCAACGGCGACGATGAGGACAGCGACGACTAGTAGAGTATGCCTAGGAGTAGCAGTGCACTAGGCACCCGATCCCCCTTTTGAGAGCCAATCGGCTCTTTCCTGTAAAGCCACTCCTTTGAATTAATGAGAATTGTTCTTCCAATTAATCTTTCCATTAATCCAATTTCAATCCTTCCGCTTGCCACACCAAGACCGATAGCAACGAATCGGATTTTTTCCTTTTAGACGCCCATGAAGCCGGACCCAGATATCAATTAGACCGTCAGTCAAGCACTTCTCAAATTCGGGCTGCAATTTTGATACCTGACCGTGATATTTCGCAATCCTGTAGCCGATGACTGTTCATCGGCTAATTTGAGGATCCAGTCTCCTTCCTTTTCTTGCAGCAACAGGACGGCCCAAACCCTGTACAAGACGACGGCTTCCCTTTCCAGCTCGTCCCTGTAGCTTTAACAATCTTCTTACGCACGACTCACCGCTTTCGGAGAAGATCATGATGCGGGGTCAGCCGATGCAACTCCAACCGGCTCTAAAAAATAGAGCACCTCCCAAGTTAGTTGCCCCCGAGCCTTCATTAAGGCGAGAACAGTGAAGGAGCTAACCAAACATGTAAGAGTCGGCCGATTTCAACACAATCGGCTCCCCAAAGCAGAGAACCTTCAGGCTTGCAGGTCAGATCGGCTCCTTTCCTTTGGTGGATCTGATGCAACACATCCTTAACCTGATCTGCACATCCATGCTGCTCTTGGCATTGGTCAGGGTCATGATCCCTAAACTGCCCCAGCTGATACTGCGGACTCGAATACTCGCAAAGAGAATCCGGAGATCCTTGAAGAGAGGATCCACTTCCTGCTCCATCGATCCTCTGATTATAACAGTTATATCTCTTGAGTCGATGGCCATGCGTCGGCTTTATATCCTTAAGTCGATGCCTGCTGCATCGGCTGTGCCTAAAATTTTTGAATTTTTTACGGCCGATTTATGTATCGGCCCCCATACCTCCATACCCATCATCAAAGAATATCTTGGGCTGCTGGGCACTTGCAAGACATTCCTACTGCATATCCTCGTGTTTCATCCACCTAGGTGCCCCCGAGCCGATCTCGTCAAGAGAATTGATGGTATCGGCTCTTCAGTATCCTCTGTTGGATTACATGCTGAACCCGAGCAGAATGGATGGTGAGGATAATTTTGGCCGATTGCTTGGAATCGGCCTCCACGTTGCTTGCTCGATGAAGGTTTTGTAATGTTCCTCCATAAATTTTTTGGGGCCGATCACAAGGATCAGCCTCGCCACGTTTGTTCATTGATTTGCTCCAGCTACACGGTTAGGCCAGTGGATAAAACCAGCCTAACCCCGTTCTTTGTCACGTCGATGCGCTCGCAGTCGTCCAAATTGATGCCTGAGAGCGGCTCTTGGCCTGATGTCTCCCAAACGTTCATGCCAGCCGTTGAAATCTCGGCTGAATCATCTGCGTGGACGACTTCTACTTCATCTCCATCCCACTGTATTAGGCATTGGTGCATCGTGGATGGGATGCAACGGTTAGCGTGGATCCAATCTCTCCCTAGTAAGACAGCATAGGAGCTCTTGCTGTCGACAATAAGAACGTCGTAGGGACAGTTTTCCTTCCTACGGTCGGATCCACGTTCGAGAACACCTTGTGCGTCGGATGCTTGGCCGTTGAAATCGCTCGGTGTCACATTGGTCTTGATCGGATCCGAGCTGGAGCGTCCCAACCGAAGTAGCATGGAGTATGGCATAATGTTAACT
The DNA here is from genome assembly GCF_022539505.1 of Lolium rigidum. Lineage (NCBI taxonomy): Eukaryota > Viridiplantae > Streptophyta > Magnoliopsida > Poales > Poaceae > Lolium > Lolium rigidum. Next base: position 65,645,945 of record NC_061513.1, on the reverse strand, counting down.
GCCGCTCCGGTGTCCACCAACATCTTGTTGACAGGCTGCCCATTGATGTAACCTCGCAAGTACAGGGCCTTCAGATGCCTGTAGCTTCTCTCTCGTGGCTTCTCAAAGATGACCGGCCGTGGGCCGCAGTCGAGTTGTGCCACAGGTGCTTCGTCTAATCCTGGAGCGCTAAACTCCGTTGGAAGGATGAAGACCATGTTTGTGCCAGCCGATGTCTCATCATCGGCTTTCCTTTGCTTGGGGCGCCACTCTTTCCTTTGTGGCCGACCTTCTTCGTCCAGGGTTCGCTGAATTTTAGCGGCCAGATCAGGCCGCGCCTTGCTCAACGTGTGCAGGTATAACCTTTCAGCTTCCTCCAACCCACGTAGACGTTAAACCCTTCGTTTTTGGGAACGGCTGAGCCCATCAGGGCACCACCTTGGCCGATGATACTTGTCTTCTTCTTCATCATCGTCCTCTAGTTCCTCGAGATCTTCCACCCGAGCGGTCTCAGCATGCTTGTTCCGAGGCGGGAGAGGCCCTAGACGTTTGAACACGGACACGTTGGCTGCATCCTTCTTCTTTTGTGTACATTACAGGCAGTTGCCGATTGTAGGCAATCGGCTCATTCTCGAGTCCTAGCGATGTACGAAGAAGGGGCAGTCCCAGTGCCTATCCACGTCGTCTTGCTCTCTCGACTTTTCCTTGGCGTGGCGCTCATATCGCTCCTCATCGCGATCATGCCGACGACGTCTCCTGGCGTCCCTAGCCAGACGATCTTCATCATCGTCGTTGTATCGCCGGCGTTGGTCGTATCGACCCACATACTTGTTGAGGAGGTGATCAGAGAGAGGTCGCTGATATCTTACGTTCCTCACTTCTCCCTCTGTGATGTAGCGCTTGCCATCGTGGCGAAGCCGGTCGCGTGGAGCGGCTTCCTCTGTGTCCTTGCTATGAGAGCAGCTGCCCTCATCTCCGTCCTTACCGAGTGGTGTCCGAGGTCCTACCATGTTGATATTGCACGGGAAATGCTGGTGGCACCCTCCATGGTAAGTATACTCCACCATGTTAACGGCGGGGAAGGGGTGTGTGTCGACCTTCATGGCGTACTGGCTGAAGATTAGCCGCCCTTGTTCTATCGCCATTTGGACATGTTGACGCCACACCCTGCAGTCGTTGGTGGTGTGGGTGAACGTGTTATGCCATTTGCAGTATGGCTTTCCGTTCAGCTCTTGCACCGTGGGGATCTTGTGGCCTTCGGGTAACTTTAGCTGCTTCTCCTTGAGTAAGAGGTCGAAAATCTGCTCAGCTTTGGTCACGTCGAAGTCAAACCCTTTTGGAGGACCTTGTGGCTTAACCCACTTACGGGACACGGGGCTTGCCCCAGAGTCCATTCAGCCACTTGCTACCTCTCGATCTCCCATGACACCTTCATCTTCATACGCCTCAACCGGGACCACCGCACGCTTGAATTTATCCTGGTAAACATCCGGGTGGCGCTTGTTCATATGCTGACGGCTTACGCACCATGTGCGCCGGTGAAGGGTAGTGCTGCTTGGGAGGCCACGTCCTTGATCGATGATGAGAGACCCACCACCGCCAACTCGACTGCTTCTTTTTCACTTACATGAACCGAATAGCATCGGTTCCTAACGGTTCGAAGCGGCTGGACGTATTCGCCACTTGTTTCCCCGCGCTTACGTCGTACTTGTGCTAGATCGGCAATGCCGGCCTCGGAAGCCTCACGAGTGATGCTGCACGTGGAGCTGTTCTTCCAGCTGCTTCCAAGTCCGGATTGAGTTTGGTGGCAGCGATGTGTACCACCCGAAAGCCGATCCTGTGAGGGACTGCGCGAAGAATCTCACACGCAGCTCGTCTGATGCTGAGATCGTGCCCAGCTGTGCCAAATATCGGCTCACATGCTCGATGGAGCTGGAACCATCTGATCCACTAAACTTTGTGAAGTCAGGGAGCCGATATTTGGGTGGTAGCGGGATCAATTCGTACTCATTGGGGTACGGCTTGGTATAGCCGATTGTCCTCCTTTTCGGCATCATGCCGAACTGGTCTTTCAAAATTGTACAAATCTGATCCGCGGTGATGGCTGCAGGCGTCGAACTCTGAAGGTTCACCGGGGTGGCATACTTAGCCAGCCATGCTTGCTTTTCCAACTCCGAGCCAAGCTGCGGGAGCTGAGCTGCGGAGGTTTGTCGGAGTGGCGTACTTAGCTAGCCACGTACGCTTCTCAAGATACGTTCCCGACGTTCCTCCTCGCTGTTCCGAAGTCCCCGTTGTTGCGGCACTGGTTCGAGAGTGCCTAGTTACTTGCGGTCACGGCACATATGCGCACGTGTATCCGTGCGGGATCTCCTTAGGCGCCTCATGTAAGAATTGGTAGTCACTAGGGTCACCACCAATCTTGTAGATGACGTATGCTGATGAATTCGGCACTTCTGGTGCTGCCAACGCGAACGGCAACGGTGGACGGGACTGGAGTGGAATCTCTCCTTGGTAAGTCCCCGAGCTGGTCTCGAGGGAGAATGCGATGGCTCATGATTTCCTGGATCACACGCGAGCAACACGCTCCAAAGTGTTCACCGGGCTCTCGGAATGGCGGTGCAGCGAATGAGCCACCATGAAGTTGATCTCCTGACGCGGCGACCTGGTGCGTTCTTCGACGGGGAGGACGGGTCCACTCCATCGAGCGCGCCTTCAGGTGAGAACCCCTTCCACCGATGCCATGGGAGCGGGTTACGTGGAAAGAGCCGATGAGGTCGGCTTCGAGGACTGCTTTGATCTCGTCATGCTTCTTCTTGAGCTCCTCGGTCGGATCCTCGTACTTGACCGGAGTGCCTTCCGCCATCTCGGATGTAGATGGCGATGCGGTGGATGTCGAAGATGGTCCCACCGGGCGTGCCGAGAATGTGTTGCGGTCGAGAAACCCACCGGCGGGCAGCGACGGGCAACACCGTAGAGCCGGGAATCTCCCAGGACTGCGGCTGGCCCTGGTCCCTCCGAGCGACGGCCCGCAAAGCCTTACGCACACACGTCCGATGCTGATGCAAGGGCGTGCCACCTGACCTATACCTGGTCATGAAGGTGTTGGATGATGCCTCGCTTAGTTTCTGCATGGCATACACGTAAACGTTAAATACGAGCCTCGATCGGCTCTCGAGGTTGTCCTGTGAATCGGCTCAAAGAGCCGATCCACCCATGATACGTACGAGGTGTACGATTGGATGGTGGTCCTGCTTGATCAAGATAAAGCTAAAGCGACCTACTACGATTTGGGGTTTTCACAGCATAATCGGAACATCCTACTCGTGATTGGGCCTCGCGCCCGCGTACGGTGACCGTAAGCCGATCCTAGACAGGGCCTAAAAACCAACATGAGGTTGATCCCCGGAACATCCTGTCTAGGGCTAGCAAACTACACCCTACGCGCCGCTGGATCCTCCAACCCTTTATAAGGCCTAACTATGCAGATATTAAACTAATCCTTGAAGAACAAGGAGCAATCATAACGGATCGGATCTACTAAACAATGATCAAGCGGGGTGCCGCCCTTACACCCGTGACAGGCGTAAGGGCGGCTAGATGCCTAAGGGTTGCACGACGATAGCATATGATACGAAGAACAATGCTAACCCTAAAACATCTATGATAACTACGTTGCTCGCCATCAAAAAGGCTTCGATACGAGCAACGCATGAACGACGAATAAACGTGTGCTTGCCTAGATCGCAAGATGCGATCTAGGCAGCATAGTGCTTACCGGAAGAAACCCTCGAGCAGGGGAGTTGGCGATGCGCCGAGATTGGTTTGTGGTGAACGTTGATTGTTGTTTATTTCATAAACCCTAGATACATATTTATAGTCCGGGGGACTTTCTAATTCAGGCGTGCACCTAACCGTGCACGGGTTAAACTCTAACTTCTAACTGACACGTATCCTACTATGGTACAGATACACGGGCAATTAGCCCAAACTTGGTACACAAGGCCGATTCACGTATTTCTTCTATATATATTCTTCAAACCCATCTTCAATCGCGGCCCACCTCTGATCCGGTCAAATTCTGGTGATAACAATATTATATGTAGATGACATATTATTGATTGGGAATGATATAGAACTATTAAGCAGTGTAAAAGGTTATTTGAATAATAGTTTTTCAATGAAAGACCTTGGTGAAGCATCGTATATATTAGGCATCAAGATTTATAGAGATAGATCAAGACGCCTAATAGGGCTATCACGAGTGTACATACACGGACAAGATTCTAAAGAAGTTTAGAATGGACGAAAGTAAGAAAGGATTCTTACCTATGTTACCAGGCAAGGTCTTGAGTAAGACTCAAGGACCGGCTACGGTAGAAGAAAGAGAAAGGATGAGTCAGATCCCCTATGCCTCGGTAGTAGGCTCTATCATGTATGCCATGCTATGTACTAGACCGGATATAGCTAATGCTGTTAGTTTGACTAGCAGATATCAAAGTGATCCAGGAATGGAACACTGGACAACGATCAAGAATATCCTGAAGTACTTGAAAAGAACTAAGGATATGTTTCTTTGTTATGGAGGTGACCAAGAGCTCGTTGTAACAAGTTACACCAATGCAAGTTGGAACAACGATCCGATGACTCTAAGTCACGGTCTAGGTACGTGTTTATATTGAATGGTGCTGCGATGAGCTAGGCAAGCTCGAAGCGATTGCACGGTGGTGAAGTCTTCAACGGAATCGAGTACATAGCGGCTTCGGAGGCTTCATCGGAAGCGGTATGGATGAAGAGGTTCATTGTAGAGCTCGGTGTGGTTCCTAGTGCATTGGACCCACTAGTCATCTACTTGTGACAACATGGGTGCCATCGCCAATGCACAAGAACCAAGGTCACACAAGAGGCTGAAGTATATCAAGCTGCGTTATCACTCGATTCGCGAGTACATCGAAGATGGAGAAGTAAAGATTTGCAAAGTACACACCGATCCGAATGTAGTAGATCCGTTGACTAAAGCTCTCCCTAGGGCAAAGCATGACCAACACAGAATACCATGGGTGTTAGGTACCTTATAATGTAATCTAGATTATTGACTCTAGTGCAAGTGGGAGACTGTTGGAGATATGCCCAAGAGGCAATAATAAAAGTGGTTATTATATATCTTTATGTTTATGATAAATGTTTATATACCATGCTATAATTGTATTAACCGAAACATTGATACATGTGTGATATGTAAACAACAAAGAGTCCCTAGTAAGCCTCTTAACTAGCTTGTTGATTAATAGATGATTAGTTTCATAATCATGAACACTTGGATGTTATTAATAACAAGGTTATATCATTATATGAATGATGTAATGGACACACCCAATTAAGCGTAGCATAAGATCACGTCATTAAGTTATTTGCTATAAGCTTTCGATACATAGTTACCTAGTCCTTTCAACCATGAGATCATGTAAATCACTTATACCGGAAAGGTACTTTGATTACATCAAACGCCACTGCGTAAATGGGTGGTTATAAAGGTGGGATTAAATATCCAGAAAGTATGAGTTGAGGCATATGGATCAACAGTGGGATTTGTCCATCCCGATGACGGATAGATATACTCTGGGTCCTCTCGGTGGAATGTCGTATGTCTTGCAAGCATATGAATAAGTTCATAAGAGACCACATACCACGGTATGAGTAAAAAGTACTTGTCAGGAGACGAGGTTGAACAAGGTATATAGTGATACCGATGATCAAACCTCGGACAAGTAAAATATCGCGTGACAAAGGGAATTGGTATCGTATGTGAATGGTTCATTCGATCACTAAGTCATCGTTGAATATGTGGGAGCCATTATGGATCTCCAGATCCCGCTATTGGTTATTGGTCGAAGAGAGTTCTCAACCATGTCCACATAGTTCGCGAACCGTAGGGTGACACACTTAAGGTTTGATGTTTTAGTAGTAGAACTTGAATATGGAATGGAGCTCGAAGTATTGTTCGAAGTCTCGGATGGGATCCCGGACATCACGAGGATTTCCGGAATGGTCCGGAGAATAAGATTCATATATAGGAAGTCATTTTATAAGATTTCAAATGATCCGGTGAATTTATGGAAGGTTCTAGAAAAGTCCGGAAGAATTCACTTTGGAAGGCGGAGTCCCGGTGGGACTCCACCACCCATGGCCGGCCGACCCTAGACGGGGGAGTCCAAGGTGGACTCCACCAAGGGGGCCGGCCACCCCCCCTCATGGAAGGGTGGGAATCCCACTTGGGTGGGAGTCCCACCTTGGGTAGGTTTCCCTACTACATGGAAGGTTTTGGGTTGGGGTCTTATTCGAAGACTTGTAGTCCAACACTTGGGGGTTCCACCTATATAATGAGGGGCCAAGGGGAGGGGGCCGGCCACACCACAAGCCACCAAGATGGCCGCACCCCATAGAAGCCGGCCACCCCCTCTCCCCAAACCCTAGCCGCCCCACTCCTTCCCCTCTCCCGCAACGCTTAGCGAAGCTCCGCCGGAGATCTCCATCGCCACCGCCACCACGCCGTCGTGCTGCCGGATTCAAGGAGGACCTACTACTTCCGCTGCCCGCTGGAACGGGGAGAAGGACGTCGTCTTCATCAACACCGAACGTGTGACCGAGTACGGAGGTGCTGCCCGATTGTGGCACCGTCAAGATCTTCTACGCGCTTTGCAAGCGGCAAGTGATCGTCTACCGCAGCAACAAGAGCCTCATCTTGTAGGCTTTGGAAATCTTCAAGGGTGAGTCGCGTTCATCCCCTCGTTTCTCCCGTCTTCTAGATTGCATCTTGGCTTGGATTGCGTTCTCGGGGTAGGAAATTTTTTGTTTTCTATGCAACGAATCCCTACACATGGCCTGCGCCAATTTCCCCCCTCGCCTCTTGCCTGTGAGCGGAGGCGATCTCGGGTTTCACCCGCGACACGAGGTCGCCCGGGGCAGCAGCCTTGGATACGACGGTGGAGGTGGCCCTCTTCTTCGCCGAGAGGGTCGGCCTGCGGTTGGTGGTGGTGGATCTATCGATCTATCACCGCGTTCCGGCGGCGAGATGGAGATGCTAGGAAACCGGCGACGGAGTCGTCGGTGGAGGGTTGGCATGGCCAGCCCGGGACGGTCGCCGACGTGGGGTTCCAACCTGAATAAAGGTGGTGGTCCTAGGGTCTCTCTTGCGTGAAGAGGAAGACCTACTGGAGGCCAGGACTCGTGATCTAGCGGGAGTGTTGAGTTCCGGAAGGCTCCGCCGGCGAATGTACCAGTGCTTTTTGCCTGGAGTTTGATGGATCGGTGGTATTCGGTCGTGCGCACCCATGCTTTTATTCCGATCGATTGGTTCTGGAGGGAGCGGCGCGAAGCTCTTTTTCTGTGTTGATATCAAGTGACTATGGATCCATGATGAAAGTCGGAAGAAGGGAAGTTCATGAAGGCCGGAGGGGAGGACTAGCTAAGGGAGGTTCAAATCTCCCCGCTGTTGAGGGATTTGCTTGGTGTTCCGGGCTTCACAGCAGCGGTATAAAAGTGGGGGCGACAACACAGGTGAAGTTCAGAGTCCTACGTACCTTTCAAGATGAAAACCCAAGGTCTGGTCTTAACTGGTTGTGCCTGGCAATGACCTTGTTGGAGGCATTGTTTTGAGAGCGGGGACTATTTTCAGGGTGAAAACCTAAGATCTTTGATCGGGCGACGATGGTGTTAGCGCACTGTTCCTTTCTTGGAGGCGTCATTTTTGGAGAATCTGTACTTCAGGCGTTGTCTTGGCGGTGGATGTATTGCGGTTGTTAATCTCGTAGATACTGTAGCGGGACTTTTGTTTCTTAGTTTTATTTTTCCTTTTTTTGGCTGTGTGCATTCCTAGTGCCATTAGGGTGGTGCGTTGTTGCAGGGGCTGGATGTAATTGGTGTCGTTTTGATATTAATGTATTCTCTTTATCGAAAAAAAAACTGTAACTAAAAACGAAACCATGTTTTGTCCTTCTAGAAAGAGAAACCAAGACCTTGGTACCAACAGAACTATTGGATATGGGAAAACCTACGCTAATACAGAAGAAATAATCAAATAGGGTTAAAATGAACCATCCCACACTATTTACAGAACCATCACTATGCATGGGACTGTGTGTGAAAGGGTAAACTTCCGCACACGATTTGTACCATCCCACATGTGTAGCCGAATCGTTTGCGAATAGGATAGCTTCACAACTGATTTTTTTCTACTCGATAGTAAGCGGGATCACAAGTCGCAAAAGACTAAAGTTAAGCCAACCATATATGTTATGAACTCATATTGCACACATTTGTTTTAACCAGTTGTATGCTTATTTTAAGCATCACACACGTTTTTTTACTATATATGCAACAAATAGCAGTACCAGCAACCCATAACTCAACCTTGCATGAAATACAATAGAAAAACTCAATTCTATTTGACTGTATATTTTATATACCTTGTGTGGTCATGTATTTTAACTTAGATTCAATTGCTAGCTATACGAATTCGCTAGGCTTTAATAATTTAAAATCGGGCATCATTGTCTCTTGTTAAAAAAAAACCTCCTGTATCGGCAGCAAAACTCTTTTTTTTTCTCACCGGGGACAGGAGAACACGCGTTGATTTGAGAATGTCACCGACCTGATGAATAGTCGAAAATACCTTGTCCGAGTGTGGCTCGGTTATCAAGTGGGTCAACGAATTTACGGGCGTTGTCGTGACTCCTGATCCTCAAGTCGTCCAGAAAACTCACAGACCTACACGCCACAGGCCAGAGCCTCCGGGAGGACGGAACTCTCAGCTCCTCTCTCCGCCGCCACCTCATCTTCGCCGCCGCCGCCGCACGGTCTCCATCCCCGAGGTGAGCGCCCAGCCCTGCCCTCCCTCCTATTTACCCGTCTTCGTCTTATCTCGCTCCGCTCGCCGGGTGCCTGTGTTTCTGTTGGTGGCGGCGGTGGCTGCGGTCGCATGCCGCCGTGCGCCGTGGAGATTTCCGGTGAGGCCATCGTTCCCGCGGCCGTCCGCTGCCGTTATCCCTCTTTTGTATCGAGGAATTTTTTTTAATGCTGCGGCTCCTTGTTGGGCTTCTTTTAACGCCGAGCTTTTTGGCCAAATCAGACGGCGTTAGATCGTGAGTTCCTGGAATTGCTCTCAACCAGTAGAAGCTACTTTTCCTTTGGGTGATAAATTGGAAGCTAATACTATATGTTCGATTAATTGCTGGTTCTATTGCTTGATGTTCTTCATTCTCGTTCTGATCCGGACACTAGCATGGGGGCCGTGGAGACGAACAAGAAGAAGACGAAAATCGGGAAGGGCTTCCCGTGGGGCTGCCGTGGATCGAAGTCGGTGTCCGTCATCAGCCCGAAGCAGCCGCAAGCACCAAAGCCGATGACAGCTGTGGCACCCGAGGACGAGAGCATGCCGACTGTGGAATCCCTCCTGGCTGAGCTGTACGAGCTGGAGCGCGGCGTGCGTGCGCTTGGCGTGCGTGACAGGGTGGGCGCCGGCTGCGGAAGAGGCGACAGCGGCAGTTCGCAAGCGTGTTGGAGGGACGTGTTGAGAGCAAGTGCTTCTACATCTGGTGCTGGGCGCTCTCGGCTGATAGAACAGAGTGTGGAGGTGGTGATGGAGACGGAGAACCCGCAGGAAGAGTTCCGCCGTTCCATGACGAAGATGGTGGTGGAGAACAGAATTACGAGCGACATGGAGCTGCGGGAGCTGCTGGATCGCTTCCTGTGGCTCAACTCAGAGAGCCACCACGAGGTTATCTACATGGCGTTCGCTAACGTCTATGATGATTTCTTCGCGGGCTCGAGCGACGGCCACCGGAGCAGCTAGCGAAGCTAGCAACCTTCCACGAGCTGCAGTGCAATGCACTTCACCAGATACTGTTTATCTGCAGTTGCATGACCTATATTTTGCCCAATCGTAGACTAAAGCATACGCCTGTCGTGGCGTGGCATGATGTCGTTTGATCAGTAGGTGTTAACATTGCTTTGTTCAGCTGCATCGATTCTGTCAACATAGTGTCGCTGTGTAGCCTGATACAATTATTAATTTACTATAACTCTGTTATTGCTGATCAGCAAAATAGAACTAATGCCTATCCTGGTACAAGTACTTCTTGGTAGAATTCTTTCTATGACATGTGTATTAATCAAGTACAATTGGTTGAAAATATCTTTTTCTTTTCTTTGACCTTTTATTGCTGGTGAGTAGGTGAAGGTACCTATGTTTGTCAATTAGACCCTTCACATGCTTTCATATGTTCTACGTGAGCCTTAATGAATGATCGGATATTGGAGATGAGGTGGAATTTTCTTGGTGCTTGGTGATTTCAAATAACAACTTGTATGTGGGGGCGACTGCACAGGAGAAGTTCATAGTTTTATATTTGAGGGTGAAAATCCAAGGTATAGCATTAATTGGTTGTGTCTGGCAATGTTCTTGTTGAAGGCATTGTTTTGAGAGTGAAAACTTTCTTCAGGGTGAAAATATAAGATCTATGATCGGGCGACGACAACGTTTGTGTAATGTTTCCTTCTTGGAGACGTCGCTTATGGAGAAGCTGATCTTATGGTGTTATCTTGGTGGTGCCAGTGTTGCTCTTTCAAGTTTTCGATCTTTGTAGCGGGACATTTCTTTTTTGTAATTCTTTTTTTTTGTGTGCATCATTTATGCCATTAGGGCGTGATGTTGTTGTAAAAGTTGTGTATAATTGGTATCTCCACGATATTAATATATGATATTTATCGAAAAAAGCACAGATCTCCGGTTTAAGTATAGGCAACAAATGGACTTTTGTAGCCCAGCCTACAGGTAGACCATTTTTTAAACCTATGAAAATTTCAATTTAAACATGTTTATTTTATTAAAAAAATACCATGATGTGCACAACATTGTAATCTACAAGTTTATACTTTTTTAGAATGAAATATATTGTATTTTGAGCTCAGTAAAATTAACAAATCCTTATTTTGTTTCTGGTGAATAGTAATGAACAGGATATTAAAATCTAGATTTTTGTCACTTTTTGATATTTTGTCATTTATACTGAGGGAAAAGTAAAATATATTTAAATCCAAAAATTTACACTGTGATATATTACAACATTCACTACGGCCATGTATTTTTGTTCATGTTTTTCTTTTAACTTTAAAATCGAAAGTTTAAAGTTTGAGAAAAGAAAAACAAATCAGGCTACATTCAGCCCGGGCAAGGTTCGACGCGAAAATACTCGTTCCAAGAGCAGGAACATCGTTCCATCATATTTATGAGCGACACCACGTAGGAGCAGCACGATACCCAAAACTGGCTCCTGCCCTCGGCTCTGATGTTGCGTGTCAGGGGAAGTGTGTGTCTCTGACATGTGATAGCGTGTTAACGTATGTAGAGAGAGACTCCTGTGTTGCCCGTCATGTGTCAATCAGTGTCAACTACACTTGACCCCCTCCCACAAAAAGAAAACGAAGAAAATCTACCGTGATCATAACGAAGATTCCTGTTTAGTAGCTACTCCGAGGCATATACAGCTAGCATTTTACCCCAACAATGTGTGTTGTACTAGTATTTTGTATGAACATCCAGGATGTAAAAATGACTTCGCAATAATGGATATGGCCAAAACAAATTTGCACTAGAGTGTTTTTTTTTTGTTGAGAATTTGCACTAGAGTGTTGTTAACGTTTGTTAGAGCATCTCCAGACCCCAAATAAGCGCCGGATACAACGAGGACGTGGACACTGTATCCTTCATTTGGGAAACGGGTTTCCACACCGGCATCTTCTAAACCGGTGCCCCAAAATATTTTACAATATATTTTAAACAACATTACAGTCAAACAATATTATTCGTACAATATTTTAACATAGATTATCACAGATACAAAGTAAATTATTCGTATAATAATTTAAATTAAATCATGCATTGTTGGTGGTTTCTTTCCTCGTCCACAAATGCGCAACCAGATCTGGCTGAAGTTGAACATGAACACCTGCATCTCAAATTCTTGATGCATGTGACGGAAAGCGGCAAATTTTTGGGGTACATGCTCTACTTCAGCAAGAGGCCCCTGATAATCAAATGGTTGATCATCATACACAGGTTCGTCGCGCTCGCTCTCAATGATCATGTTGTGCATAATCACACAAGAGTTCATCACATCCTACATTTGAGACTCAGACCAAGTGAGAGTAGGGTACCTGACAACGGAAAAACGCTGTTGAAGCACCCCAAAAGCACTCTCAACATCCTTGTGAGCTGCTTCCTGGCATGTCGCAAAATAAATGTACATCTCCGAAGCTGGAGCTGGGATTGTCTTCACTAATGTAGCATACATTAGATAGGTACCATCAGCTAGATGGTACCCTCTGTTGTATGCGTGGCTATTTACCTCAAAGTTCACGGCGGGAGCTTCTTCCTCAGCCAGCCTGAAAAACACCGGAGAGTGCTACAACACGTTGATATCATTGTTTGTTCCTGCCATGCCAAAGAAAGCATGTCAAATCGAGAGGTCATAGTCTGCAACTGCCTCAACAATGACACTGCACTCATCGGTATGCCCCTTGTAGATCCCTTGCCAAGCAAACGGGTAATTCTTTCAATCTCAATGCATACAGTCGATGCTTCCTAGTATCCCAGGAAACCCTCGGGCTGCATTTTGTTCCAGCCTTCCAGGTTTCGAGCTGTATCTTCTGCACTTGGTGTTCTCAAATAATCCCCACCAAACACCGGTATCACAACTCGGCAAAACCTGTAGACATGTTGCCTTCGTCAGGCGCAGGTAGTCATTGCTTGTATCTGGAGGAGCTCCGTATGCAAGACAACACATTGCAACAGTGCATTTTCTGGATTAAGGAGAAGCCCCACAAACCTGTGCAGTCTTGCTTGCTCAGGAAGTACTCATCATACTCCCGAACGACGAAGAAAATCTTCGTGAACAGATCCTTGTTCATCCTAAACCGGCGCCAAAATTCCTTTGGCGAATGAGTAGCATCGTCGGCGAAGTAGTTGCACTCAAGCAACATGGGACCGGCTTGACGATGCCGTTCAACGTTCCTCCTCTTCCATGGCCTTGAACCTCCATGTCGATGCACAGCCAAGATGGGCTGGCGAACACGGAGGAAGCTTGTCAAAATCAGCTGCAGCTGCTGCTGCCGCCGAACAGCGGCAGTGCTCTCCTCCTCCATGAACAGCTGCACCAACATCTCATCGTCGTTGTCCATTGCGGCAATCCGTCGTTGAGCATTTGGGCAGCGGTGGCGGCGAGCACTATTCTGGCAGAAAGAGTGATGTCCGGTAGAGGGAGTGGCGGCAGTGTCGATGGCCGGCGGTTTATGGACTGCCGAGGTGGAAGGCTAGCATGGGGGACGCGACAGCAACGGCGGCGACAGGTGGGAGTCGGCTCGGGCGGGGGTGGGAGGAGGGGAAACTGGCACGTCTGGCAGGCAGAAGGACCCCACGGGTGCTTTCTTACGTGGACGAAGGTGCCAGCGCGCACGATTCACGCCTTTTGTGAAGGTTTCGGCACGTGGTTGTCGGCGCTTTTATTGGTCTCGGATCCGCACCGGCGCTTTTTGGTGCGCGTTGGTTTGAGTCCAAAAATAGCCTCCACCCCTAAATAACTATCGGGACCGCTACCGGGGACGTCGGTGGAGATTCTCTTAGGCTATCTCGAGCAGCTGGGCCTATTTCAAACAGAAAATGTGGCTGTTTTGATTCATTTAAGCCAGGCTGTAGACAGAAATTTGACTGTCTCATTTTTTGTTTTTGTTTTGGAATGGGTAGCTTCGTTTCATTCACTCAAACATCGTTCATTACAGTTAGTGATCCTAATAATATCAGAAACTCACTAAACCAGCAGGACCGTACATCATGTTCGGCTGACTTTGCCTGAACATGTGCCGCCTCATTACAAGAACGATGAACATGACCAAAGGTACAGTTTACAAACTTCAAAGTTTTACATTTACTATCATAAACGACGGCGCCGAGTCACTGCGCCCATTTAAAGAGTTTCTAGATATAGCGCCTCGCGTCGTCTCCTCCAGGCGGCGCGGGGGGACCCCCCCCGCCGCCGCCCCCCTCCGCCCTTCCTCCCCCCGGTCGTCTCCGGAGGCGCTGCCGGTCAAAGACCACGGCCCCGGAGAAGGGCACGGCGGGGATCTCGGTCCTCGGCCCCTCTACGCGGCCACAGGGAGGGAGGCCACCTCACGTGGCTCGCCGGTGCTGTTGTCGCCGCCTGCGGCCTCCCCGGTCCAGGTACGTCTCTCCAGTCTGGCGGCTCTCTGGTTCTGCCGTGGTTGGGGTAGGTGCTGCTGTGGGTGTTGTTGTTTGTGGGGGACTGGCTCCGGGCGGTGGTCTTCGGTGTTGTCTCTTCGACCCGCGGCCGTGCGTGACTCGCATCTTCGGACGTGAGGGCGGTGTGGCCTTGGATGCCGGGCGGCATCCCTAGGAAATTTGGTGGGCTCGGCTCCAGGGGTGGGCTCGGGTGGCGGCGCTACTCCAGGGGTGGACAACGTCGCCTGGTGCTAGACTGCTACCGGTCGTGGTCACTCGGGTGATGCGGTGGTGGTAGTGTGTAGCACATGTCTCTCGTTGTCGCCTCGCCATGCTCTTGACGAGGTGTTAGGCCATTTCCACGGAAAATGAACCTTCTTTCCCCAGATCGGAGGTTTGTCGGGTCAATCTGTGAGATGGGATGGACTAAGGCGGTTTGTACATGCCATCACGCGATCTTGGAGCTCTTGGTTGCTTGATTCGCGCGGTTGGTGTCCGCGATGAGCTTGGTGTAGGGATTCGTTGCATAGAAAATAAAAAAATTCCTACCGCGAGAACGCAATCCAAGCCAAGATGCAATCTAGAAGACGGGAGCAACGAGGGGATGATCGAGACTCACCCTTGAAGATTTCCAAAGCCTATAAGAGTAGGCTCTTATTGCTGCGGTAGACGATCACTTGCCGCTTGAAAAAGCGCGTAGAAGATCTTGATCACGGTGCCACGATCGGGCAGCACCTCCGTACTCGGTCACACGTTCGGTGTTGATGAAGATGACGTCCTTCTCCCCGTTCCAGCGGGCAGCGGAAGTAGTAGCTCCTCCTTGAATCCGGCAGCACGACGGCGTGGTGGCGGTGGCAATGAAGAACTCCGGCGGAGCTTCGCTAAGCGTTGCGGGAGAGGTGGAGGAGAGGGGGCGGCTAGGGTTTGGGAGAGGGGGTGGCCGGCCACTATGGGGTGCGGCCTCCTTGAGGGCTTGTGATGGCCGGCCCCCTCCCCTATGCCCCTCATTATATAGGTGGAAGCCCCAAGAGTTGTAGTCCAAGTCTTCGAATAAGACCCCAACACCAAAACTTCCCAAAGGTGGGAAACCTACTCAAGGGGGGAGTCCTACCCAAGGTGGGACTCCCACCTTTTCCTTAGGTGGGGTGGCCGCACACTTTAGGTGGATCCCACCTGGGACTCCTCCCTTAGGGTTTGGCCGGCCAAGCTTGTGGAGTCCCTCCGGGACTCCACCTTCCATAGTGCGTTTCTTCCGGACTTTTCTAGAACCTTTCAGAACCTGCCATAAATGCACCGGATCATTTCCAAACTTGGAATATGACTTCATATATATGAATCTTATTCTCCGGACCATTCCGGAACTCCTCGTGATGTCTGGGATCTCATCCGAGACTTCGAACAATACTTCAAACTCCATTCCATATTCAAGTTCTACCATTACAACATAAAACCTTAAGTGTGTCACCCTACGGTTCGCGAACTATGTGAACATGGGTGAGAACTCTCTCTGACCAATAACCAATAGCGGTATCTGGAGATCCATAATGGCTCCCACATATTCAACGATGACTTTAGTGATCGAATGAACCATTCACATACGATACCAATTCCTTTTGTCACGCGATATTTTACTTGTCCGAGGTCTGATCATCGGTATCTCTCTATACCTTGTTCAACCTCGTCTCCCGACAAGTACTCTTTACTCGTACCGTGGTATGTGGTCTCTTATGAACTTATTCATATGCTTGCAAGACATTAGACGATATTCCACCGAGAGGGCCCAGAGTATATCTATCCGTCATCGGGATGGACAAATCCCACTGTTGATCCATATGCCTCAACTCATACTTTCCGGATACTTAATCCCACCTTTATAACCACCCATTTACGCAGTGGCGTTTGATGTAATCAAAGTACCTTTCCGGTATAAGTGATTTACATGATCTCATGGTCATAAGGACTAGGTAACTATGTATCGAAAGCTTATACCAAATAACTTAATGACATGATCTTATGCTACGCTTAATTGGGTGTGTCCATTACATCATTCATATAATGATATAACCTTGTTATTAATAACATCCAATGTTCATGATTATGAAACTAATCATCCATTAATCAACAAGCTAGTTAAGAGGCATACTAGGGACTCTTTGTTGTTTACATATCACACATGTATCAATGTTTCGGTTAATACAATTATAGCATGGTATATAAACATTATCATAAACACAAAAACATATAATAACCATTTATTATTGCCTCTTGGGCATATCTCCAACACTTGGAGTAGGTGACTCTTGGGATCGGGTCACCTCATCTCCTTGGGCCGGCAACACATGAGGAGGTGTTGTCGGCGGTGTCTGGTTTCTGGTTCCTTTCTACGGTCTCATGGCATTGACCGACTACTGGTACGGGACGGGAATCCAGCGAAAGTCGTGCAAGGCTACGGCCGGTGTGGGTGATGACGACGTCTTCGACGCCATTTACCTTCTTGGAGGCGCCACCAAATGTCCATCCTTTCATGTGGCTCGATCACGCCTCCTTGCAAAACTTGTGTGCTTCTTCGGTCAGGGCGAAATCTTTGTTCATCGACTCTAGGCTCACCCTCTCACCCTCTTTGTGCTTCTCGCCGCAACTGTCTCTAGGTTGCATTTACACGGTGGTTATCCCGGTTCTGTCGGCTACCTAGAAACCCAGGGGTGGTTGTCTAGCTTTGCGTCTTGCCACGGGTGTCGCCGATGATATCTTCTTCAAGCCGTGGACTCAGTGTGTCGTTGGACAAGCGTCAATGTTGCGTCTTTGGGGTGGTGTTTGGGCTAGGGCGAAAGCTCGGCAAGGCCTTAGCCATTGCAGGCGACGTCGACGCCCTTGGGCGCCGTCTTCCTCCTTGGAGGCGTCGCATTCAAGCCCTTGTCCTTCGGAATCTTGAATCATGAAGTCAACCAAGCTCCTTCGGTCACGGGCGTGCTCTGTTTCTGCTTGGGAGGTCTGTTAGTTTGGACAGTGTCGACACCGCGCCCTCTCAGCAGGATTCTTCATCTCTTCGCTGGGCTCAAGATCTCTACCTAGTTTCTAGTTAGCGTTGCTTGCTTGTTTTCCCTTTTTGTATCTCTTGCTGTCCTCCTATATTGTAATGTTGAGTTGGTAACCCCAACAGGTCCTTGTAAGCGTCGATGTACTGGTATCTATCATATCGGGTATTACTAATTTAACGCAGGGCTTAGACCTTCTCTTTAAAAATAAACGACGGCGCCAGTGTAGGATCTATCGTGGTGTATGCTCTTCACCTTCTTAATCAACGACAAGCAACCTGACGCCACCATGATATTCTAAAAGCCTCCTTCTCAGTAAAGTTGAGAGCATGCCTTACAGCGAAAGTTTCAGCTAGTTCTGAGTTATCAGCATGGTTCACATAACCCCCGCTAGCTGCTTGCACAGATCTAACCTTGTCTCGAATTATAACTCCTTTAGCCCATGCGCCCAGACTTAGAGAAGATCGTTGCATCAACGTTCATCATCATGGACCCAACCGGCAGCGGGGACTATTCTTAAAATAAACTCTCTTTAAAACGGATGCAAAAGCTTTGCCTCATCCATTAATTAAGAAGAAGGTGGCCAGGTTTTTAGAGAAAACCGAACGAAAATCTACAAAGACAAGGCCAAGCCCACACCCACCCACACGACGCCGTGAAGGGCGAAGCGCATACCGAGCCACCCTTGCTACCCACAGAAGCTACACAAACGAGAAGCTCGAGTTGGCCTATGTGCCAAACAGATGGTTCCCCACGAAAAAGCCGGTAGCTCCGATTTTGACGACGAGCCCCGGAGAGGAGATGCACAAGACCTGCGCCGAAAAGGACCTTCACCGCCAGACCGCCCCTCGAAGGTCATCGTACACCACCCAAAGGCAGCTTCGACTTCACAGCAAGAGGAGACCAACCTGAAGACATTCGGACACGCCGGGACGGAGCCGACTAACACGGTCTTGAAGCAACCAAACCATGCTCAACACCATTGGCGTTGCCACCCAAGCCCACCGTCGAGAGTCACCTTATCGCCCACGCGACCCAAGGTCAAGCACTCTTGAAGATGACGAACATTCGGAGCCGCCGCTCTGACATACCGCTGCTCCGTCGCGCCCTGCGCGTCCACCAAGACCACCACCTTCCGAGGCCGCCGCCCCGATGTACTACCGCTCGCTCTAGAGCTACAACGCCGAACGAACCGTCAACCCGCAGCCCAAGCTGCACAGGGCAAACGGCCGCAGACCACGGGCATCACACCAACTCATCCGGGGCCGCTGCCCCGACATAACGTCCGACCGTCCTCTCAAGGACACGTCCGCCCGAGCCGACTGCCCTGCCGCCCACGCGGCCAGGGTCGCCACCCAGGCTGTGGCAAGCCGCATCCTCGCACCATAGAGATGTTGCCGCACCGCCTTCCGGGGCCGCCGTCCCGGCACACATCCATCTACCCGAGGCCGCCGCCTCGGCATGCTCCAACACAGACGACAAGGCAAAGTAGCCCTGCAAACAAACCGCCATCGCCGAGTGAAGGTCATTCACTCCAAAGACGACGCCGCCAAGAAGGGGAGCGACGAGACCGCCGTCGTCGCTCGCTCCGGCCGAGGCAAGAGCTTGGGTTTTCACCCGGAGGGCACGAAGCCTCGAAGGCAGGAGAGGTAGGAGCTCCACAACGATGCCTCCAAGAAGGGGAACGGGGCCCCAGGGCGTTGCCATCGCCGGCACCGATTAAGTCGGGCAGAGCTTTCACCCGGAGCAAGCACCCTCCCTCCGAGGACTCCTTCACCGGTAGGACAGCCAGCATGCCATCACCGTCGTCCACCAAAACGACGCCGCTGCCTGGGGGCGTCGCCCCGGCACACCACCGCCATCCAGCTGTCGTTGCAATCCTGCAGCACCTCCATGGCAAGGGCCCCCCGTGCCGGCCTGCCGCAGCATCGCTGCATCGCCCAGACCACCCGCGCCCCCGAGCCAGCCCTCGTGGCCCAGATCCGGCCTGCCGCACACTGCCCCGCGCCAGAGGCCATGCGCCCCATCCCGCGCCACCACAAGCGGCACAGGCCGGTGCCGGAGCAGGCTACCACGCCGCCCGCGCGGCTGCAGCAGCAGGCCACGCTGCCACCAACACCAGTGACCTGGGGCTGCCGCCCCGGCCTACCGATTCTCCCGTGCGAGCCACGATGAGAAGACCCCTGCCCACCTTTGGGGACAGGGCCCGCCGCCACCGCGGCGATGGCCAGCGGCAGCGGCGGTGAGGGGTGGCAGCGGCGGCGGGGCGCTCCTTGGCGGCGCTAGGGTTAGCTCCCGAGCCGCCCAGGTCGAGGGACGCGAGAGCGTTTTTTGTCTCTCTTTTAAAATGAACTCTGGTTCTCACGCCTTGTGTATGTAGTCGATCTAAAATCATTCATAAGGATCAAGATCAAGTCAATATATGCCCTTACATTCCCTATCACACAACAAACATGATGAGGCACGGCCTCCCCATTCCTTGCGCTATTTCTATTTTCCCATATATGCCAAATATAGCTACTGGAAAAACAACCATGTGAGGATCAGGAAGCATCGATCGAAGACCCAGTCCAGTATCCATTGTCGCATGTTGTAGCATCTCCAACTGCTGGGGCTTCCTAGTCCGAAATCCGATGTAACGCCGGATGGATGTAAAACTCGGCCTGGGGAGGTCTATTTTTCCGGCGGCGAGCCCAGGGGAAAGACTGAATGTATTTGAATTCAAACATAAATAGATGAAAAACGTTGAAACCTAGGCAAAATTTAGAGATATTTAATATATATAGGCGAGTTTTTACATATATAGGTTGAATTCGTAATATATTTGAATTCGGCCAGAGGGAAACATAAACTAAAATTTAAAAACGGCGTTCTACATGCCGAAATGGCGGTATAACGCCATGTAGTCGCCGTCGTAGACCTTGACGTCGACCCCGACGAGGCAAACGACTTCATGCGCCGTGGCATCCAGGAGCTTCCGTGTTAGCGCGACACAGAAGGCACCGCCGCCGCCGCCGTCGGCATCCCCAGGATGGGGTAGTTGCCGCCCTAGATGTGCGCGAGCACATTCTCGAGTGTGTGGCCGGGCGCGCTCCACCAGCGGTGGCGGTCGGCAGGGTTGTTACGAGCCGGAGGAGGGGAGGACCGTCGTACGCCGCGAGTTCCCGTTCGTACCGGCGACGGAAGAACTCGTTCCAGGCGTCGTAGTTGTCGGGGAGGTACCGCTCCTCCGGGCGCTGCTCGTCGCTGAGGGTGACGAGCACAGCGTCGATCGCGGCGTCGAGCGCCTCGCCTCCCACCGGAAGCGGCGGGATCGGGACGCCCCCGCGCTCAGGCGCCATCCTCCGGGCGTGCGGAAGTCCGGCGGCGCCGGGTAACCCGCCATGTGCAGAAGTCGCGCCTCCCACTGGTGTAGGGAACGCCGGCCGAAGCCATTGTTCACTAAGCCGTCACCGTAGCCCGCCATTGCTCGCTCGAGGAGGATTGGGGAGAGAAGACTGGGCTGGGGAGAGAAGGGAGGCGGCGGTGGTGAATGCAGCCAGATGCGGTAGTTCCGCGATAAATAGAGGGTCGAGCGCGTGAATTCGAGGCGAAGACTGGCCGGCGGCGGGCTTTTACAGCGCGCGGAAGATGGTGCGATGAGGACGACGATCGGCCTTTCTCGCCGACAAGTCAGAGCCAGCAGCCGTGCGGGAAGTTTTCTCGACGTTTCACGCGCTTTCATTTCCTCCGGACTCCCCGAGCCTCCCCGGGGGGCCGGGGATGACCTAGGCTCTCCGGATGGATGAAAGCCCAAATCCAATCGAAATCGAGGATCCGAGGCCGTGAGTGGACCGTTTTCGTCCATCCGGATGAAAAAAAAGAGGTCCTGAGGGCTTTCCTGAGGACATGGCTGGAGATGCTCTTACTCCCAGATTCCTCTAACATAACGACAGTTGAAGAAACAGGGCTCCAACGTTTCATTTTTGTTGCAATAACCTTGTGGGGATTGAACGGAGATTTTTTAAAACTTGAGGCTGGATAAATTAATAACACCACATTGGTGGAAGATGCAACAGTGCTCATCCTGATTACAAGGACACCCAACACACCCAAGATGAACTAGAATCAAAACATGAACTAGACATCAAAAGTAAACCGGGCCGACCGGAAAGAGCTAAACAGCAAGCTACGCCGAAGATGAGGATCAAGCTGTACGCTGGGGCATTGTCGTCTCGCCTTTAGTCTCTGTCACCGGAGAGAACCCCTGTCTCTGCGCAGACAAGAAACACCATCATCGGTGGGCCAGAGCTCTCCCTAGAGCCCGTGCCGGCGAACCGACGAACACTGCCACCCCGCCAAGACACGAGCACCACCTTCACAGACATCGCCTCCAGGGAGCTTCACCGTCATCGCAAGCACCACCACCAACTGAGAGACACGCCGTTGGCTCCAAGACCGCGCCTTCAGCAAAGGAATGAGACCAAAAGGTTCCGCCGCCGTCCGATCAGCGGATCAAGATTCTCACCCGGAGCAACAGTAGGGGTAGAGAGGAAGCTGCGACGGCGTCTTTGGCAAGAAAGCGGCGCCCTTGGGCGCCACCGCCGCCGGCCCCGGACACGCTAGGCAGATTTTCACCCTAGCCAAAAGTTTGAATCTGAACCCGAGAGCGACCAGCAGCTGCTGGCCACTCCCACAGTTTGCCACTCCCCAGTAGACACGTCGCCCACGCGACCGTGACCACAAGGCAACACCCGAGTCGTCACCCTCGCCAAAGCGTCGCAACTCCAACCGACCAGGGTTGTCGCCCTGGCATCCAAAGGGCCCACCCTCGCCAGCCATCGAAGAAGACAAGCAGCTTGCACGAGGCCGGCCACCCTAGCCACCGCAGCGAGCTCAACTCCAATGCCACCTTCCACTGTCGTCGTCCCCATCGCCCGCACCATCATACACCTCTGTCGCGACCGCCACACGGAGGCAGTCCACATGCGTGCAAGAGGGTCCTGGTTAATTCTCTAAAACACGTGCCTCCTAGATTCTTTGGTGCAGATAACCAACTCCATTATTTCCACTGTAGTTTCTTCCTCCCCTCTTCTACACCTCACCGGAAGTTAGAGATTGTGTTATAATTGAGATGCACAATAAACGAAGAACGAAAAGTAAAACACTGCAGGGGATACGAGATTTTAACGTGTGAAACCCTTGCACCACACAAGGAAAAAACCACGGGCGCCAGCCAGCAAAACTTCACTATTTCGGTGGTGTTTACAAACGCCGTGGGTGTACAATGATGCGACAAAACCCTAGCGGCGGCTTACAGGGAATATATATAGACGGTGGCAACGATCCGTACCGGCTGGGCCTCGGTATGGGCTAACTTCAGACTCGCTTCGCTCGGCCCAAGCCTACCGGCGACGGGCCTCGCTCTGCTCGTCAGAAGTTAGCCTCTTCTTGGAATTTGGATCACAATATAACAAACTCCACCTTGAGACAAATTCCTTGTAGCATGAACTTCAACAATCACCTGAATCAACAAAGAAAACACTTGCCGGCGCCAATAGCCACTTGGGTTAAACGAGTTATACCAACCAAGCTTGAGCAAAGCTCAAACTTTGACACAGGGACGAGGCTTAGTCATCATATCAGCAGGATTATCATGAGTACTAATCTTGCATACCTTCACTTTACCTTTTGCAACCACATCTCTGATTGCGTGGTACTTAATATCAATGTGCTTTGTCCTCTCATGGAACATCTGATCTTTAGTAAGATAAATAGCACTTTGACTGTCACTAAACAACTTAATGCAAGAATTATCTCCACAAAGCTCAGCATATAAACCTTTCAGCCAAACAGCCTCTTTACCTGCCTCAACAATAGCCATGTACTCAGTAGTAGATTGTGCAACAGCATCCTCCAAAGTAGCCTTCCAGCTAACAGCACATCCACCAACAGTAAACACATAACCTGTGAGGGACCTTCTCTTATCCAAATCGCCAGCATAATCTGAATCCACATATCCGGCGAGCCCCTCACCAATCCTACCAAACCTCAAGCAAGCTTTTGATGTGCCGCGAAGGTACCTGAAAATCCACCGAACAGACTTTCCAATGTTCTTTACCGGGATTAGCCATGTATCGACTGACCAAACTCATAGCATATGACAGATCAGGACGTGAACAAACGATGGCATACATCAAGGAACCAACAGCACTAGAATAGGGAACTCGAGACATGTACTCAATATCATCTTCAGAGCTAGGACATTGCAAAGCTGACAACTTGAAATGAGAAGCAATAGGAGTAGTAACTGACTTTGCATCATGCATATTAAAAACGATGAAGTACTTTCTCAATGTACTTTTCCTGACTAAGAAACAACAAACTAGACTTTCTTTCCCTTTTAATTTCCATTCCTAGTAGCAGGACCAAGATCCTTCATCTCAAACTCACTACTTAATTGATTCTTTAAAATAGTGATCTCTTTCATGCTCTTGGCAGCAATCAACATATCATCAACATATAGCAGCAAATAAATAGGTGATCCATTAACAAACTTGATATACACACAACTATCATACTGAGATCTCTCAAAACCATGTGTAAGCATAAATGAATCAAACATTTTATACCACTGTCGTGGTGACTGTTTCAGACCATAAAGGGACCTCTTTAATTTGCAAACAAGATCCTCCTTACCAGGCATAACATAACCTTCAGGTTGGTCCATATATATCTCCTCCTCCAACTCACCATGCAGAAAAGCAGTCTTTACATCTAGCTGCTCAAGCTCAAGATCATGCATAGCAACAATACCAAAGAAAGCACGAATAGAACTATGCTTCACAACCGGGGAGAATACATCATTATAATCAACACCTGGAATTTGATCGAAACCTTTTGCTACTAACCTTGCCTTAAACCGTGAAGGCTCATTAGGAGACAAACCTTCCTTTCTTTTAAATATCCACTTGCAGCGGACAGCCTTCTTTTGTTTAGGCAAGTGCACAACATCCCATGTGCCATTCTTCTCAAGCGATTGCATCTCTTCTTGCATCGCACCTACCCACTTCTCTTTATTAACCGAAGCAATGGCTTCGGTATATGTAGCTGGTTCAATATCATGCTCCACCTGTTCAAGCACAACTCAAAGCATAATCAACAATATCACATTCTTGAATTAATCGGGTAGGAGGTGCAATATTTCTCTTAGGGCGGTCAGCAGCAATAGACCGTCCTTGTCGCTGAACAATAGGTGGTGAAGGTGGAACATCATTATCATCATTGTTGGTTTCAGGAACAACATTTTCATTCTCCTTTGCGTGCTCCACCTGCACGCCAATTCTGTGCTGCTCATCATCAGAAACATCAGGAGAATCAATAACATCAGAAATATCAGTAGACGGACTATCATTAAACATAACCGCCACATTAAAAACGACATTCCTGCTCAACACAATTTTCTCAGTTTCAGGATTCCATAATCTATATGCCTTAACTCCTGAACCATAACCAAGGAAGATGCACTTAACAAGCCCTTGGCTCCAACTTTCCATTATCAACATGAGCGTAAGCATTGCAACCAAAAACTCTCAAATCTGAATAATCAGCAGGCAAACCAGACCATACCTCAATTGGAGTTTTCTTATCAAGTGGAACAGAAGGTGACCTGTTGATGAGATAACATGCGGTGGAGGCTGCTTCAGCCCAAAAACTTCTATGCATCTTTGCATTAGACAACATGCAGCGAGCCCTCGAAATAATGGCCTTGTTCGTTTAGCCACGCCATTCTGTTGAGGGGTGTACGGAATGGTATGATGTCTTAACATCTCATCATTGCTGCAAAACTCATCAAATTCATTTGAACAAAACTCCATACCATTGTCAGTACGGAGTATCTTAACCTTCTTTTCAGTTTGGGTTTCTACCATAACTTTCCACTTCTTAAAAGCATTAAAAACATCAGATTTATGTTTCAGGAAATATGACCACACTTTCCTTGAGTAATCATCAATAATAGTAAGCATGTAATTAGCACCACCATTAGAAGTTCTACGGGACGGACCCCAAACATCAGCGTGTACATAATCTAAAATGCCTTTGGTGGTACGAACGGAAGCATTAAATTTTACTCTTTTATGCTTACCAAAAGTGCAGTGCTCACAGAACTCAAGCTTACCTAAATCGCAGCCATCAATTAGCTCTCTCTTTGCCAATTCTGCCATGCCAAGTTCACTCATATGTCCAAGACGCTTATGCCAACGGTTAGTCTTACTAGATTCATCAGAACTAACAGCAGCAACAATACCATGCAAAGTGCTACCTCTAAGGACATATAATTTTGCAGAATTCATATCACCAATCATAATAATGAGAGAACCTGATGATACCTTCAAAAGTTTGTTCCCACCTTTGTACTTGTACCCGTCACAATCAAGGGTACTCAAATAGATCAAATTCCTCGCCATGGAGGGTATGTGTTTCACTCCTGTCAACGTGCGTGTCATCCCATCATGGGTCTTGATCTAAACAGAACCAATGCCAACAATGTTGCACTGGTTGTCATTCCCCACACGCACAAAATCTCCACTCTGCACAGACTCATAAGAACTGAACCAATCTTTGTTACAGCAAAGATGAAACGAACATGCAGTATCAAGAATCCATTTATCATCACGTGAAACACATGCAGCCAAGACAGCTAAGCAATCTCCATCAGAACTATCACTACCATCATTACCAGCAACAACAGCAGCCTCACCCTTACCGGTGACAACGGTAGCCTTACCATTACCATCATTATTTTTCGGTTGGTAAGTTCCGTTCCTTTTCTCCTTGTTCTACAGCTTCCAACAATCATCAATATTGTGGTTAGATTTCTTACAATACCTGCAGAACTTGTCACGTCCTTTGGACTTTGAGCGACCTCTGTCGCCCTTGCTCTTATCTCTGTTGTTGTGGTAGCAGTTATCTCGCTGCTCAGGCCTGCCACGGACCTCTAATGCCTCCGCCTTGGAGGACGAACTTTCAGCCTGCACCATAGATTTCATTTTCTCCTTTTGTTGGAGAGCATCATAAACTTCCACGAGAGTTAGTTTGTCGCGGCTCAATAATATGGTGTCACGAAAATTACTGAAAGAATTAGGCAGCGAGCATAAAAGAAGAAGACCTAAATCCTCATCCTCATACTTAACTTCTATAGACTGCAGATCAGAAACAATCTCTTTCTAGGAAGATAGGTGATTCATTACCGAACCTCCCTCTTGCAACTTATGCGAGAACAGCTTCATCTTCACATGCAATCTGCCCGTGAGATCCTTGGACAAACATATCTCCTCTAGTTTGACCCATAACTCGGCGGTGGTTTTCTCCTGCTGCACTTCCTGCAGAATATTAATTGACAGATGGAGTTGAATCAACGATAAAGCCTGACGGCCTTTCCGCTTCTCCGCATCGGTCCAGGTATCCTTCGCTTTCTCGCCGAAAGCATCGATCGCTTCATCCAGATCTGAAGATTGGGCGAGAATCGCCCTCATCTTCACTTGCCCCAAAGCAAATCTTGTGGTGTAGTCCAGCTGCGGTAGATCGAACTTCAGTGACGACATCTCGTAAACCCTAGATCCAAAGAACACGGGCTCTGATACCACTTGTTATAATTGAGATGCACAATAAACGAAGAACGAAAAGTAAAACACTGCAGGGGACACGAGATTTTAACGTGGAAAACCTTTGCAACACACAAGGGAAAAACCACGGGTGCCAGCTAGTAAAACTTCACTATTTCGGTGGTGTTTACAAATGTCGTGCGTGTACAATGATGCGACAAAACCCTAGCGGCGGCTTACAGGGAATATATATAGACGGTGGCAACGATCCGTACCAGCTGGGCCTCGGTGTGGGCTAACTTCAGACTCGCTTCGCTCGGCCCAAGCCTACCGGCGACGGGCCTCGCTCTGCTCGTCAGAAGTTAGCCTCTTCTTGGAATTTGGATCACAATATAACAGATTGGTCTCCGCACCATCGGAAAAATGGATATAGAAATCTGGAAGCATCTCATTACATATGTGGCATGGAGGTAGACCTAGTGGCCTAACATATTCTCATCAGCCCTGGCCTTTTGCCTCATTTCCGCCCCGCTCCCCAATGGCAACTGATAATTTTGCAGCTAAAATAATTTAAATAGTGTACATACAAATAAACAACATAGTTCGCAATCAATGTAGTGCATCAAATAACCAACCTAGTTCACAAGAAAATAAATTAAGATGACTGCTGGTTTCTTCCAATAACCAATGATGCTCAATCAGATCCGCTTGAAGTCGACCGTCTGTTTGGTGATCACGGATCTCATGATGCATATAAAGGAACTAATCAAACGTTATCGGTCTAGGGGCGGTGCAACCATACCAATTCACCCTAAAATTGTCACTTTTTGTCATGGAGGCATTCATCAGCCTACCGAGATTGGAGCACACAAAACACCCGCTCCATATCCTTCCTACAATCCTATTGTTGTTTGGAAAACCTCATAGTTTTATGTTCTTGAGGAGCACGGATTATCTTCTCAAGTGCGGACTATTCATGCGGCATGTTGTATGTATAGCTATTCACATAAGCTTTCGTACGAAATGTCTGCTGAGGGATGCACTGTCATTCTTGAGGCAGTGGCATCGCATGATTTGTGGATTTGGCACTCTTTGTATGGAATGAACGGTTCCCACAATGGTATTAATATGCTCCACCTCTCTCTCGTATTAAACCGTCTTCTAGCCTAAGTGGGCCAGACTTGTGAAGACTGCTCGCCAGAAAACCAAGAGGTTTGCCCAAGGCAAAAGACTTGCAGAAAAGATGTGGAGCGAGCATTTGATGTGCTCCAACCTCGATGTGATATTGTTCATCACCCATCTAGAACATGTTCTTGGAGCGTCCTAATGGGCTCAATGACCACGGATGGTAATTTCACTATGATTTGGTCCAACCACATCCTATCCTAGGGCAATAACATGCGAGGAGTTTCTGCATATGAACGTTCAAGTCTCTGATAGCCAAGTTTCAAAACGTTTGTCGGATTTGATTGATCCTATATGTGCATTGGCAAGCCATGAAGAGAACGAGGAGTAGTCAATCACATCTCTTTTCTATACTATTATATTAGAGTTGGTAGTAGGTCGTACAACCCGTTTGGTGAAGGAGATTGGAAGCATCTAGGTCGTCGATCTATATCCGAAGTCACACAGGTTTCACCATGAATAAAAGGTAAGTTCAAAATAAATCACGGGACAAACAGAAATTAGGGATTTGACATGCAATTAATGAGATATAATTAATATCTTTCTATTAATCCTACCGCTGACCTCTCCCTTCCATCATTAGCTTTTTTTTGCGAGATATCCACCGATCTATTAATAATCATCAACAGCAACAGCAGTACAAATAACCCAAAAAGTAAAAAAAAAATTACAAATTGGTACTCAGACCACCTAGCGACGACTACAAACACTAGCACGAGCCGAAGGTGCGCCGCCGTCCTCGCCCCTCCATCGCCGGAGTCAGACAAAGCTTGTCGTAGTAGAGCTTGTTGTAGTAGACGGACGGGAAGTCGTCGTGCTAAGGTCCCAAAGGACCAGCGCACCAGAGCAGCAACCATCGTCAATGATGACAACCGTAGATCGGAAGAGACTATCATGAAACCACACCAATAAACACGAAAACCGACCGGATCCCAGAAGATCCGCCGGGCACACAACTCTGCGCGCCCTCCGTTGGCGCTAGATGCACCACCGGAGCGAGGATAGGGCAGGGAGAACAAATATTCTGACTTCAGGATGTAGCCGCCGCCTCACCGTCCCAAAAAAGAGACTGAAAAGCAAACTAAATTAAGAACGAAAACTCACTGCCGGCGAGGGACCGTGGTCCGCCACACCTCCAAGGCCCCAAGGCCACCGGAGGTGGAGCGGACCGGCGGTATCGCCGGCGAGGAGGACGGAACCCTAGATGGGTTTTGTGGCTTCTTTCCGCCGCCTCCTGGGTTCCTTCGCACGTACCGGTTCCCGTCGTCTATTCTTTTTCGCTTGGAGGTTGACCCTTGATCTGGTACTTCCATCGTTAGCTTTAATCATGCTATCAATCAAATCTACTACTTAACGAAAATAGCATCCCATCCACCACATCCCTGTCCAGTGTGCAGACGCACCGCTGCTTCCCTAGACCAATCTTAAGGGTCAACCACAGCAGAAGCAGACGTCGACCCTTCTCTCGCACATCTTCTGGCCCGTGCTCTTTCTCTCTCGAGCTTGTGGTTCACAGACCACAACGTGACGATGGCCAGGTGCCTGTCGCGCGTCCCTAAGATGAGGTCGCCGCGGCCGGCCACGTCGTGGAGGTGGCAGACCCCCGCGGCCTGGTGTTGGACGTGCCCAAGAAGTCCTCCGATCGGGCGCTCCTCTGCGGTGGCCACGCCTACGACTGGACCAACGAGATGATGTCGTGGAAGCAGTAGCACACAGCGTTCCATTTCCACCCGGAGCAGCACTGGACGGTAGATAATACGTCATCATCGCCATTTTTTCTATCGTGTTCAGTCTGCTGAAATCCATGCGCAACTCCTGGCCATGGTGGTACGAGATCAACGGCGTGTGGACCAGCTCCGCGACTCAGCTTCCCGGCGACATGATCGTGATGCTCTACACTGGCTCCATGGAGGACGACATGCAGGTGCAGAGCCAGGCGCCGGGGCCTGAGTGACGCACCTGCTCAAGACCTCCCTCGACGACGACCGGAAAGGCATTTATGATGCCTGGGCCAACAGGTGGATGCTAATTAAATGATGCGTCAATCGACGTGGGGATCAGACTCCGCTACAACTACGACAAGTTCTACATTCTATGATCTCGTGGGGCGGCGGCGCATGCTCTGGGCGTGGATCGGGGTGTTCGACAGCGAGCGCGCCGACATCCTCAAGGGATGGTCGCGCCTCCAGGTAACAACAATGCACAACCTTTCATTTCGGTTCATTTTATTTCTGGTATTTCGATGTACTTACTGCAATAGTTAGGTGAAGTATACACAAAACCTCCTGTAACTATTTCACAAGAACGAATTGAACGAGACACCGATGATCGACCGAGACTTGAGAGAGCTCTGCACTGTCAACAACAGAATTTGCAGCGTGCAACATTCTGTGCTACATTTGAGACAGGGAATACTGCCCGACAAGATAGAAGCATGCTTACTATGATGCCCCTTTGGCCTAATCCATGGATGACTATACAAGGCCCTGACCCAAAAACTACGCCTTAAACCCATTAACCTGTTACATGTCCTGGAAAACGCTCATTGACTATTCACCGGCCATGATGTGTATGTAGGCGGCATGTAACAAAGCAAGTTGTTCAACAAATCGTTGGGTAGGTCGTGCTTCCATTTATCCAAAACTAGATGCACGTCTTTTGCCTTGCTTAATCAAGCCAATTGTCAAGGGACCCATCAGGATATTTAGGCATCCAATAGGCTAGCGCAGAGTTTGAATTGCTTCTGGAATGCCACATGCGAATTAGCATATCATTTTCCTGTTGTGTGACCGCGACTTCTCTCTGACTGTTAGAAGCATCTTGGTACCGTAGCTAGTTCTGGCCGGGAGGAGCCAGATGCTCCAATCGGGAGGGTTTTACATGTGTAGCATGCTTTGCTTGTGCAGTTGCATTTAGGATTTACTTGACCGCAAAGGTATTGTGAATTTCATCTGCAGTCCACCAAAGTATGTGTGAATTAGGAGAGGAGAGCTAAGTAACTTCTCACATTTTCCTCCAAACTCTTCACCGTAACATCTTAGAGATATATTTTTCCAGATAAGTGAATGTCTCTAAAAATAGACACAAGTATTTTTTGTTCCTTTAAAGTTAACGATGAAGCATTCATCTATGGGAATGCATCTGTCGTGTTATATTTTACATTATGCTCTAATGAGATGTTAAAGTAGTGGTTCATCCAATATGCAGGCTCGGTATCCTACAATGCATTTATTTTCATGTGAATTATATGTGCTAATAAAAAGCATTATTTTACAGGATGTTCACGGACAGAGGAATTTTTTGGTACGCTTGCTCAAGTACCATGAAAATAAAGCAGAATAAAATATCCTTTACATTGTACTACAATATCTAAGGAGCATCGATGAGTACATATTCGTTAATACAAATAATTAGTCGATGTTTTATTTCATGTTCAAACGACGCCAATTATATCGGTTATCAAAATTTACTTCAAACCGGTACAATGTTTTGGATTTTAAGAATATATTGTGGCTTTTTCATGAATGCTAATTTTTTGTATTGACATGTTGCAAAGAAAAACATAGCCGTAGCAACGCACGGGCATTCAACTAGTTATTTGTTAATTATGAATTATACTCTTTCATTTTTCATGCACGACAATGCATGTAAATTTTGTTATTTATTTAAATGTACTAAGTTTGCTAAACATTATATTAAAACATTTGTTTTATTACCTATTTATGTGCCAATTTGGAAAAAATAGGGTGAGAATTAATATAAAAATGCCCAAGCCAGGGGAAATGCGTCGGCCGCTGAGACTACCCGAGCAAATGGTAAATCGTGGTCGGGCAGCCAATTGTGTCCACCATCCTGCCAAAACGGATGCAGACGATCACTTGGCGGATGATCGGGAAAAGATAGGGTGATACGTGGATGCTTGATCTGATGCTGCCAGGACTGGACAACATAGCAGAGATCCATGGAAAAAAAAGAGCTACAAGATGCATGGTACACGGACCAACCTACATCAGCCCGCATGATGTATGCTAGTGGCCGTAGCGTAGCATAGGTAAGGTATGATTACGGCGATCTCTTGACATAACAACTC
This sequence comes from Lolium rigidum, assembly GCF_022539505.1. Classification (NCBI taxonomy): domain Eukaryota; kingdom Viridiplantae; phylum Streptophyta; class Magnoliopsida; order Poales; family Poaceae; genus Lolium; species Lolium rigidum. The sequence goes on along the minus strand of NC_061513.1, from coordinate 65,613,785 downwards.
GGTCTGTGTCCTCCTTGAAGGCTTGACTCCCGTGGACCTCGGGAAGCCCCAGGATCTCGTCGCACAGCGCAGATGTATAGCTTCGAGTAATATACTCCGGCAGTAATAGCATGCCAAAGCTCTACGTATTACCAGATTACACTAACAAGATTATAGGGGGAGCATCTACGTATTACCGGAAAGAAAGACATACGGTGAGAATGAGTTGGTGAGACGGGGTTGGTTTAGGGCAGTTAAACTACCAAATAGTAGCATTTTCGCGTGAAAATAGACACGGGACTTATGATTGGAGCAGAAGTGCAAAACCCGAAAGAAGATAACAACAATCTTATGATTCGCTTCCTTTGCCTTTCGATTCGGTCGGGGGATCTGCAACATGCGCTCAACTAAGTTTGCTCAGGATTAATTTCCTAGGGGCATCACGAGTAGAGCAAAAGGTGAAAAACCCCAATAGAAAATCAACTTTGGTTCATATGTCTAGATATAGCCATTGACTAGAAAACATATTTTGAAGTTTATATAAACTTTGGAAAAATATCTAGGTGTGCATTCAGATATTTTATACTCGGACCTAAAGTTTTGCGAAAAAAAAAGAATTTTTTTTGTTGGATGTATCAAAAGCACTCCAAAATAGCTTTTCATTTTTTTCTTTTATACACATGCCACAAAAAATCTCCAACTTCTGTAGAACTTTGTTTTTCAAATCAGGTTTTTTTTCTCGGCTGTGAATTCCGAAATATCGCAAAAAATCGGAATTCTCGTCCCCCTCTGAGAAATATTGCTACCGTTCAAAACAATTCTGACAAATTTGAAATTAAACTTCCAAATAAGATGCAATTGTCTACACATGGTCCCATAAGAAAGTCGAAACTATTGGTGTAGTGGACATGATTGATAGATCGCAAATATGGGCTAGCAACCTTCTGCTCGTGGCTCACATAGCGGTCTAATTTTGTTTTGGCATAAAAAATATTGAATTCGAAATTCGTTTGAAATAACTGGAATGGTAAAGAAGGGAGATTTTCGAGATTTCGCGGTTACCCGTAATAAAAGGTGCACCTGGGAAAAAGAGTAGCCCGAGAAAAAAGTACCTTGGTGCAAACATAGAATGTCCGCATGTACGACAAAGATTTTTAGAATTTGTTTGGACTTTTGAAATTAATTTAAATGAATTTTTCATAACTGGTGCATAGGACCTATGAGCCAAAATACCATGTCCCAAATTACATGAACAATGTTGGTTGACTTAGGTGCCCATCGCCTCTCCCCACACTGACGCGAGAGGTGAAACCCTAGCCCCGCTAACATTCCCCGACCCCGGCAACCCGCCTGCCACTGATGTTGACGGTGTTGGTCACAATAGTTGTGAGCCGAGCAGCGAAGATGATCGGGCTTGTTGATCTTGGCAGCGGCCCTTGTTCCAATTGCGGTCAAAGGATGGCCAAGGCAGCGTCCCAGGCTGTGCGGCGGAGTCTGACTATTCCTTCACATCATTGGGCTCAAAATTTGCCTTCCAAATTTGTCTCCCTTCCAAACCTGCGCCGCTTCACCACCTGCACCGCTTTGCCCTTGCCCTTCAGCTCTAGCGGGGCGGCGGCTGGCCTTCAGCGCCGCTATAAATAGCGTGTATGCCGTTCTTTTTATAGCCAAGCTACCGCATGCACGCATGCTCACACATCCACCGCCATTGTTGTTTTGGGGCCTTGCTTGCTCCACATACTGCTAGTAGTTAAAACCTTCTGTCCAGACGTCGCCATAGGCTGGGAACGGGTGGATTGGCACGAGACCACTCAACTCGCCAAATATGGCATCCTCCTGCCGCTCAACGCGGAGACGGTGTCCAAGGTTTCCGCAAGCAAGGCAGGGTTCCCGTGTTGCTTCTGCTTCGAAGTACAGTGCAGCTGCTAGAGCAAGAACAGCCTTTAGCTCTCGCACTCGTCCAGACAATTTTGAGAGACGGGCATCTCCAGGGCCATAAATCACACATGGTACTTCTACTTTGAAGATCGAGTATATTAACGCACTTTGCGCAGTGAACAAGCCAAATAGTACTACATATCATCACGAACGGACGGTTGGCTCTCAAACTAAACACAAACTAAACAGTGCGAACGCACATATATGTAGATGGTAAAAAAATTAACAGCCAACCTGGTAACAGTTCCGGCCTTCTACTTAAGAATAAAATTATGCCACATATAATATAACTACCATTGAACCCTAGCTACTTAAGAATATCATGATCCAACATAGTACCACATCAGGTCAAAAAAGCCGCGTTGCGAACAGACAACAAGCCTGGGGTTCCAGCCTTCTACTTGAGAATAACATGATCGCGCACACACATATATATAATTTAACCCTAGCTACTTAAGAATAAATGATCTGCGTATCATCACACCAGTTGGAAAAAACATGGAAACGAAGAGGCTGGGCCGCTGGGGTTCTCTTCACGAAGAAACATCATCTCCAAGTATCTGAAATGAACAAGTCACAAGGACAGTCATCTAAGAGTATCATGCATGTATGTGTTCATAGGATGAAACGGACAGGAAGTGCTGTGTGCAATTATTTATCATCAACACAAAATAGAGGAGTTCATAAAACTATAAAACTCGTTGAGTTAGCAATTATCTCAGACATCATTAACAGTATCTAATAAAGCTCATTGAGAAACTCATAAAAAGATCATGGTTGTGTTTTTAGCATGAGCACTTGACGGCAAAGAGCATACACAAAATTTAGAAGTCGACTGGGACATCATTATGAAACTAATGAGTGCTCCACTCTCAGTTAATATGAAACTAATGAGTCTCCACTCTCAGTTAATATAGTCCAGAGGATGCTAACATCAGGTTGCTCACCTCACTAGAAATCAAACCTGCAAATCTTCCTCAAATGGCCCTTCCAGCGGAATGGATCCGAGAGAACCAGTACGACGAATCCCCCCTTGCCCAGTTGACCGACGTCGCACATTACGCACAATCTCGGAGGAAGATCGGGGCAGCTGGATAATCCTGTGGTCCTGAGTGGCAGCTAAGGCCTGCTGCAGCTGGGCATGCGCCACCTCCTCCTGGAGAGCCCGTAACTCCGCCGAGAGGATGGGCTTCACCGGTGAGTACCCCAAGAAGCTTAGCCACAGGTACTACACCAAATACCAGCGAAGAGTCAGGAAAACCTTTACCTAATCTATTGCTAGCTGAACTAAATTATAGTTGATTCTAGTCTCACCCTGCCAGTCCTTCCGCCATCAAGCATGAAATCAACAAGATTCTGCGACCCAATCAACCTGATGCAAATCTGCAGGACATTTAGCCCTGCAGTTGCCCCGCACAGGGTCTGCAGAAATTAATGCAACCTCAGTCAAGCATAGTCGCGGAGGTTCATGAGAGTTGTCGGAGGACTAAACATGAAAAGTAGTATGAAGCCTAGAGTTAAGTTCAAAGAACAAACCAGCATAGTCCAAAGGCGATCACCAAACTCCTTCTCCTCCCCCAGGAAACTGAAGAAGTCAACCGCCGTGGTGAAGGTGGCTAGGGTAGTTGCGAGCAGCTTCATTTTGAACACAATGGGCTCATCATTCCTGAAGTTATCGTCTTTCTGCGTTGACAGCAAATGAGATCGTTAATTGGGCTACAAACAAACTAGTAGGACAATGAACTGATTTGTATAGAGAAGTAGGAAATTACCAATCTTATCATCACAGGCATTAAAGTTTGAAGGCATAATGCGAACATCACCAGCGCAAAGCAAAAGAAGGTCCCGCGATAGGGCATGTCAAAGTCCAGCTTGGGTAATACGGAAAGAATAGTAGTAAAACCGATGAAACAACCCGTCAGCAAGATCGTCTGCAAGACAAGCCGTCCATGTTAGCTAAATAATACACGCAGGAAAAATCAGCACCCGCGGAGCCTCGAGACTCAGGCTCCACGTACGGCGCTGATCTAACACCTAGAAAAGGACGAAAAAGAACAGGAACAGTACCAGATCTGTGGCAAGAACAGATCGAGTCTTCATCCCTGACATATAGAAGAACAACGCGAGAGTGCTGAAACACATTGAGATGTAGAGTTGGTTGATGGTGTCGTACACCTTCATATATTTCCCCTTTCCGAGGAAAAAAAGGAAGAACATGGTCTTGAGAGCGGTGACGACCAGATCCATGAGCAAGGTGAGCGGCCCAAAACAATCGAAAACTTTATGCCAGTAGCGAGTCGATTCAAACGCCAAGCTGCCAGGAAAAAAAAAAATCAAGCACGAGAAGAAGGGGAAAATAGCAACACTGCAAACGATCCAACATATCACGAACAAGAACATAAAGGCATCAAACGACGCTGGATTGCAAACTTTGTTGAAGAGACTAACAAGGGGAGGAAAGAAGAGGCCACTGACGCCGCGCAGCTCAACATAAACAGCCATAGAGGAACAGCCATCTTGAATCGGCGGAGGAGTAGGGGGAAGAACAGTAGAGAGACTAGAGTCTGGAGAGGCTTTGGGTGCTTTTAACACGGAAGAGAGGCGTGGAAGGAGAGATGGCTTGTCGTGTCACGTGGGTTTGCTCAGGAGGACCGAAAGAGATTCCCGGCAGGGAATTAGTATTGCTTTGCTTGTTTTGTGTTGTACGGTGACCGGTGCCCTAGTTTCAGTCAACCATCTCTCTTCAAAATCTATTTATCACAAAACGAATACAAAACCGGTTCAGGTTGTAAAACCAAAAAAAATGCAGATTGCAAATGCATGAGCCTATGAGTCAACTAGATGCAAAATGATAAATGGTGGGCAACTTGCCATTTGTAGTGGCAAAAAGTATTGGCTACGGACGAGGTTAGGGTTTTTTGCGACTTATGGGCGACCGCGCACCACCGCCGTACCAAAACTAGGATCACCATGAATCTTTGTGGTATTCAGGTATCAGAGGTCAAAGAAGAGTCCAAATCGTGTGGGAGGGGGTCTTTGGAGAGGAGACGCCTCGTTGTTTCCGATATGTCGAAGGAGAGATTGGATCGGGAGGTCTTTAAAAGCAACGTGCAGCAGGAGGGGATCTCTGATACTTTTGCCGTCGTTCACACTCCTCTCTTCGTCTACTACCCAGGCCTAGATGGAAATCATCTGCGTGCTCGACCGATGACTTCTGCTAGCAATGGGGGTAATTATTGGCAAACCGGTGAGGATCCTACCCACCTGAAGTTGCTGATAGGAGGCTCGTTCGTACCCGCGCGTGGCCATGGGAGGAGAGCGGCGGTTGGACAAGACATACCAGACAGCAGCAACTGGTAGGCGGCGGCAATGGAAGGATTGGCATATCTGAATGAGCTCCTAGAAGGGGAGGTAAACATGGAGGACAGTGAGGTAATTGAACTGGAGCCGGATGAGGAGGAACCACCGCCGGAGGTGGTGCAGCGTTGGAGGCTTGTGAGTAGGTACATCTTCAAGAGGAAGCCTGCCATTGACGACATGACGGATCACTTCAATGATGTTTGGCATCTACAATCAGGAGTAAACATTGCCCCTATGGGTAAGAATTGGTTCCATGTTACATTATATTCATAAGGTGTTTTCAATTTTGTTGCTAGAGGAGGGCCTTGGATCTATCGAGGTTCCCAATGGTCAGGCCGTCTGAGACAGTGTTGAATACAGTCCCAATATGGGTTCATGTGTATGTTCTCTGCCTTGGAACAGGCAGAAGAAAGCCATGGCACAACTCATTGGCAACAACTTAGGAAAGTATTTGGAGGCTGGCCTAGGGCTGATGGCTATCTTGAGAGTGTGTGTTGATATCCATGTCGACAAACGCCTTCGTGATAACATCACAACACAATTTAAAGGACAATTCAATGCTATTTGAAAGAGCAAAGTCTTCCCTAGTGTTTTGTGTGTTTGATAACAACACTACAATATAACTTCACCGTGTGCATAGTTGTTGAAATATATGTCGTAGGTACACGGTGTACTCATGACTCACTCGACATCGGAAGACCAAGATCATACTTACATATAGTTTGATAGGTTTTTCGGTTATTTGTGTGGGTGTCTGATACGTCCAAATTGCATCACTATTTTATATCATAATTTGCTGTTATTCATTGATATATTTCATATTGGGACACAATACTTACGTTATTTCATCTATTTTGCATGTTTCATGATTATTTGGAGATCAAGCACCGGAGCCAGGATTCTGCTGGAAAAAGCACCGTCGAATGCAATATTTCGGAAGATCAACTCGTGGAAGGGAGTTTTACCAAAAATCCTATTTTTCCGTATGACGAAGGAAGCCGAAGGAGGGGCCAGGAGGACCCGTGGTGGGCCCACACCATAGGGCGGCGCGGCCCATGCCCCGGCCGCGCCGCCATGTGGTCCGGGGGCCCACGACCCCTTTCGCCTCCTTTTCTTCGCGAAACCCTTCGTCCCGAAGACCTAAGCCACGAGAGGAATCCTCACGAAGGGTTACAGCCGCCTCGCGGGGCGGAGAACACCAGAGAGAAAAGAGCTCTCCGGCGGGCAGGAATCCGCCGGGGAAATTCCCTCCCGGAGGGGGAAATCGACGCTATCGTCACCGCCATCGAGCTGGACATCATCTCCATCACCATCATCATCATCTCCACCATCATCACCGCCATCTCCTCCGCAGCACCTCGTCACCGCCGTAGCAATTTGGGTTTGATCTTGATTGTTTGATAGGGGAAACTCTCCCGGTATCTATTCATACTTGTTGTTGATGCTATTGAGTGAAACCATTGAACCAAGTTTATGTTCAGATTGTTATTCATCATCATATCACCTCTGATCATGTTCCATATGATGTCTCGTGAGTAGTTCGTTTAGTTCTTGAGGACATGGGTGAAGTCTAATTGTTAGTAGTGAACTATGGTTGAGTAATATTCAATGTTATGATATTTAAGTTGTGGTGTTATTCTTCTAGTGGTGTCGTGTGAACGTCGACTACACGACACTTCACCATTTATGGGCCTAGGGGAATGCATCTTGTACTCGTTTGCCAATTGCGGGGTTGCCGGAGTGACAGAAACCTAAACCCCCGTTGGTATATCGATGCAGGAGGGATCGCAGGATCTCGCAGTTTAAGGCTGTGGTTAGATTTATCTTAATTACTTTCTTGTAGTTGCGGATGCTTGCAAGGGGTATAATCACAAGTATGTATTAGTCCTAGGAAGGGCGGTACATTAGCACAGGTTCACCCACACAACACTTATCAAAACAATGAAGATTAATCAGCTGTATGTAGCGAAAGCACTAGACTAAAATCCCGTGTGTCCTCGAGAACGTTTGGTCATTATAAGTAAACAAACCGGCTTGTCCTTTGTGCTAAAAAGGATTGGGCCACTCGCTGCAATTATTTCTCTCGCATTTTACTTACTTGTACTTTATTCATCCGTTACATCAAAACCCCCGAATATTTGTCTGTGAGCATTTACAGTGAAACCTTCATCGAAACTGCTTGTCAACACCTTCTGCTCCTCGTTGGGATCGACATTCTTACTTATCGAAGATACTACGATACACCCCCTATACTTGTGGGCCATCAGTGTCGTGAGGCAACCGTTGGAGAGGGCTTGAAGAGATGTGGAAAACATGTGTTCCAACCATCGTCGGTAGTACCAGTGCTGAGAGCGGTAGTACAACTACCGCCTTCAAGACCAGGTACACGTAAGCTGGAACCTTTGTGACGGTAGTACCGGTTCTCCCGCAGAACCGGTACTACCACTTGAGGTACCGCTGGAGTTACCGGCCATATGGTCCTTGCCCCATGGAAGTATTACGGTATCTGTGCGGTACCATGACCGGAACCACTGCTCGAGTCATCCTTCATGTGATTCGTGGTAGTACCGTTCAAGTACCGTAATTACATCCCAACGTGCGGCACTACCGCACCTAGTACCGCTCTAGTACCGCAAGGGATCCATTACTCAAAATACCTATGTCGGTACCTCGAGCGGTACTTGACCCGGTAATACCGGTCGTGCGGGATTTGCCCAGTTGGTTGGGATAACGGTCATATGGACGCGGTAGTACCGCTCGCTAGAGCGGTAGTACCGGTCGTGCGGGATATGTGGAACAGCTGGTTTTTGAACGACCCTATATATGAGGGGTCTGCTTCCCCAGCTCGCCCAAGCATCTATTCACTCTCTCTCTCTTCCATTGTTGCTGAGCTCAAATCTTGAGGATCTCCCTTCCCATCCAACCAATCAAGCCCATACTTTGAGAAGTGGTGGAGGGGATCTCGATTTATAGTTCCACCAAAAAAGATTCCACCAATTCCACCTAGTCCTTTGTGGATCTTGTATCTAGGGTTCCTTTGTGGGATCTTTTGGAGATGCGCCCCTATGGAGGTTAGCTTGGTGTTGTGCTAGCCCCATAGGGTGTTGGAAGCCTCCGGTGTTGTGGAGCTCGCCCCAACCTTGTGTGAAGGAGTGGCCGCCTCGACCGGCCTTGATAGTGGAGAGGTGAAGACTCCTTTATGGGGTTTTCAAGAGGAACAAGATGAAGCTTTCGTGGCTGTTGGCACCTCCTCAACACAGATGTACTCCCTTTTGTGGGAGGAACTACGGTAAACATATTGCGTCTCATCTCTGCTACCGTCTGCCTGGTTGTTTCGATTCTCTCTCACTTGCTCATTGCATATGATTTACTTGTTCTCTTGCATTGCATGATATCAGGATCACCGTAATTCCTATAGTTTTCATCTTTGCCTCCGCATCGCCTAAAACTAAAAAAGCACTAAAATTGGTATAGCGACCATTCGCCCCCTCCCCCTCTAGTTGTGCCACGATACATTCACCCTTAACATCAGGATAAAAATTAGAATTTTTTGCAACTAACATTGAAGGAGTTCCATATTCTCCTAAGGTTTTGCTAGGCCATGCTGCCTTAGCTGTGATGGATAAGTTTTCCATCATGGTACTTAAACTGTTTACGTCTACAACACGCGAGTTAGCTATATTTTGAATAACTTCCAGACGTCTAGAGTCTTGTACTCGATCAATAAAATTTGGTAGATAAACTCTACCTGAGCGTGTAGAACCTCTGTCCTCAACAGAGATCATCAAAACTTACAAGTGTCAAGAAACAAACACCCAACCCTTAGCTCCCCAACAATGATGCTAGAAAATACCTTGATAGCCAGCAAGAACACATGGTCATTCGTGCATATTTTTGTGGAAGTATTATTTTCTATTTTTATATCGTGTCCCAACAAGAAGCGTAGGAGGATGTTTATCTACGGTCTTTATGTCGCATCCAAGGTGTCACAAGTCTTAGGAGAATTGACTGCAAGAATTGGAATGGAAAATTCTGAATGTAAATGATAGGCTTTTGCAGTTTGATAATACAATAAAATAAAGTGCATAAAAATAAAAAGCTAATAAGAAATAAACGAGTTTATGCAGATGAAATGGTGGGCGCCGGGGATTCAGTTCATGGTGATAGTGAATGTGCCCGGTGTGATAAGTGAAAATGATTCTTCCTATTTATATCTGATAAGGTAAGCAGCCCATAAGAGATAAAGACTCCTCTTGGTAGATTTCATCTTCCTCCAAAAATCCTTCTGCATGTTACCAAAGCCATCGTCAGCGCAACTATTAAGGTGGTTAAACCGGAGTAAAGCTTTAAGCTTGGTGGTTCCTTGCGATTCCTCGAGCATTGCTAGATCCTCTTTGATATCGACCGTGTCACTCGGGGGGGGGGGGGGGGGGGCCGATTCATTAGCACACAAGTAAATATTTATGAGTTCTTGAGATCATGCTATATGGGCCCTTAAATTATATAACAACATTATGTGCACATAAACATTCATACTCATATATAATCGTCTTAATCATAGATTCACAAATAGGTGGAATAAAATTGGCACATCACATCTCACCAATCCCCTACATCTCCCATGTCATTAAGATCTACTCACACATGAGAGGATAATAACATAATGATATCACAGCAAAGTAAATGGAGTTCATATCGATATTACCGTAGAAAGCCACAATAGTTGAAGATCAAATCAAATACAAACCAAGATGGAATAGAGGTTTCAATCCCTAATCTTACAAGTATGAATCTCTCTCTCAGTACAAGTGGGGTGTGATGGATGAGGCGGTGATCTTGATGAGATTGATTTTCGGTGGAGTCGAGGATGACATTCTCCTTCTTCAGATTTGATATGTTTTATTCTGGGGTGAATGGTGGCTGTTGCTCGTTGTGTTTCTCGTCTCCTCTTCTTCATGAAATGGGTTTTGTTTGATAAGGGGAAGGTGGCACCGCCCAGTACAGGCGGACGGTACGGTCAACCTCGCCCGTACCGGTGCCTACTAAAGTCCCTAGATTGCCAGGATCAATTTGGCCTCGAAAGGAAATGTCTTTATTTCGTTGCAGTCAGTTCATAAATGTCCTTAGATCCTCCAGAAATGACGGTTTCCTGAAATACATAATTTAAAAGAAAGGTTTCGCCTGGATTGCGATATTAACATTAGTTGAAACACAAAATCCAATTAAAACTTAATGAAACCAAGAGATAAGTGGTGAAAAATCCATAGTAAAAAGCATCAAAATTTGGAGCTATTAGTGGTGTGGCACAGGCGCGCGGTATTCGACGAGCAATGTACTTCGGGTGAAAACCTAAGATCTGCGGATCGGGCAGTGAATGCACTCTCGTGTCATGTTCTTCTTGAAGACACCGTCTTGGAGATTACAGTGTTTCTTTGGATGATGTTTTCTCTTTGCATGGCGACCTTCAGGAGGCCTTGCGTTGTGCCCTGCTTCCTCTTCGAGTTTCCCTAGTGCTTCTTGTTGGGGTTCGAATGGCGGTGGTCGATGCACAGTGGTGGTCGGCCACTGGTGGCGCTGCCTACGGCGGGGAGTTCTGTTGACGGTGTGTGTGTTCGATGGCTCTCTTTAGGGTAAGCTCCGGCCCGACACTGTTTCTATCTGGTGTCTTCTCTGATTCTTCGTAGGCTTCGTAAGGTTCGCGATTGTCGTTTGCGTTTTCGGTTGTAGCCGTGTTGGCAATTCGTGTGGGTGTGTGTTGTAAGCTGGGTTCAACTCCTTGTACCTTGTCGCCGTTGAGGGCGTTATTAATTTAACTTTGGGCCTTTGACCTTTGATCTAAAAAAAACTTTGACATGATGTTTGAATATCAAATATTCTACCCTGAACAAACAAGTTCATCACTTTTCTCATGTGACGAACATAGCACATGCATTCACTTTATCCCTTGTGAGATAGCAAAATAAAAGGTAAGCCATAATAGATCATGAATTTTTTGTCACTATCCAGTCACTAAAACCATGCTATTCCATTTAACACACATATCACCCCACACGCGCTCTTGTATACAAGTTGGACCAGAACCAATACTTAAAAACGGGGTACATAATATGCATCTATCAATCTCACATAAAGTATATTCATATCTCATATCATCATATCATAGAATAAATATCCACCACATAGGTAATACATATATCACCATAATCATGTTGGGAAGATCATATGGCACTAAGAAATATGAAGAAAATGGGATAAATAGATCAAGATACTGCCACAAACCCTTAATCCAGAGGTGGACTACTCCTTCTTGATCATGGTGATGATGAGGAAGATCTTGGAGAAGGTGATATCCCTCCAGCGGAGGCCCCGGTGGAGTTTCCCCCCTCCATTTTTCTCTGCTGCAACCTCCGTCGTCGTGTTTCTGTGTTTTTGTGGCGCTCTCCTCCAGAGAACCCTCAAGGGTCATATATATAGTGGTTTTTAGGTCAAAATATGTCGATTCGCGAAAGAACCAAGCGATTTGGATGATCGATGGCCGAGAGAGGGCAGTAGCGCGCCCTAGTAGGGTGGGCGCGCCACCACCTCTCTTTTGGGCCTCATGCCCCTCCAGGTGTGATCCAAAAGCCCACGCTACTTCTCCTGATGAAAAAATGACCCTTCATAAATCCTAGCTAAATTTGACTCTGTATAGGTCTCTGAAAGTGAAAAATACACAAAACAGGGAATTCCTGTTCTGCAGAGTTATAAACCAAATAAAGGGGATCATTGTTAAATCCCCATAAATCAATGTAAAACATGGTATTATCATCATATGTGTTGCAAATATGTGGGAATTCATGTTAATAAAGGACATAGTTCATGTATGCATTTTACATGCATCAACATCCCCAAGCTTAACCTATGCTCGTCCTCGAGCATAAAGGTGATAAAACTAACATGAACTTTGGAATTTATTTTGTTGCTTCTGTGTAATCATGCAAAGTCTCACAAGTTTCAGTCAATAAAGAATGACAATAAGAAATATGAATTATAAAGTGATATCTCTCACATTCTACAAATCATGCATAACAATAAATAGCATTCTAAGAAACATCAATGACAAGTATTATGAACCATAAAGCATGCTTTGGAGAATCTTGTAGAATTGTTTGGAATACTCTTTGTCCTCTCTTTTGATTCTTTTGATACTCTTTAATCTCGAACACAAGAAAGTAAGTAGGCAATATATGTGCTAGTCCTCCAACAGAACAAAAAGGTAAAGAGAGCATAAGGTGAGATTTTAAGATGTGCAATTCATATCAACAATACTCATAAGGATGGGGTACCATGCATCTATTTGTTACATAGATATCTATGATTCATGTGTTTGACCTCTTATAAGTAAATATTTCCTCGTCCTCCTGGTGAAGGGTTACACCTCTTTCTACTCAACTTCAGGTTGTCATAGACCTCTCACATATTGTTTCAACCAAGTATGGGGTACCTCCATGCCGCCTGTACAAAGGACCTTAGGAGATTTTGAGTCTCAACTTTATAGGGCATCCATACCTTAGGAGCATCCTCTCTAAACTCTCTCTCTCACTTTTTTCTCTCTATATTTTTCTTTTCTTTCTTTCTTTTTTCCACTCACTCTATTTTTCTTTATTTAATTTTTCCTTTTCTCTCTTCCTATTGAGCATTCTCTTTGCTTATTCTTTCACCATTATTAAGCATGGCTTCATGTTTGTGGCCCATTGCTCTTCTCTAACAAATATGCAAACTCTAGTCCTTATTTTGACAACCCCCATCATTTCGCAAGAGATAACTATTAACAAACCCAAAAGAAGTAAAAATATAATCAAGGTAAAGAACCTAAAGTTGAAAGACATTCCCATGTCAGCATGGTTAAGGTCTAGCTCATACTTATAATTAGTCAAACCCATGACATGCATAGCGGTGTTTTCCTTCCATACCTTATTTTCTTATGAGATTTAAATTACAAAAAAAGGATATTTTGAAAAGGTTGGAGGCATAACACACATATTATACTTGGAATAGAAAGTTTTATGTAGGTAGGTATGATAAATTTTTGGGTTTGAGTTGAATTTAGAAACAAGTCTATGCTTGTGTGAGAATTCATTTTATGGGCTAGCAAGAGATCTAGAAGCATGCAATAGTATCCATAGTGATATTCATTCATAATCAAAAAATTATACTTAATGTTAAACATCTATGTATACTAGTAAGAATCAACAATAAATAAGGAACATAGCAAATCATCACTCAATAAAGCATTTTAAACTAGAAATGCCATGCACAAAATAAATTTCAGCTTTTAGTTGGCATTCCTCTTTTTTATTTTCATTACATGCAACTTATTTTTATTTGATCAATCAGAGATATGAAATTTGAGTACAATATCTCTCTCATAATCATGATAAGTGTTCAATATGATGGTCCTTTTTTATTTTAGAACAAAACTAGACACAAACAAAACAAAGACGCTCCAATTTTCTATGTTGCTCAAAAAACAAAGTTTAGAAATGTCCAAAATGACAGTTTTAAATTAGTCCAGTGGGGTTCCTTGGGCATCCCCAAGCTTATGGTATTCACCATTCTTGGATTTCTCTTGGTGTGGTGTTATTCCATTTCCTGTGGAAAAACTTTAACACAAACATTTCTTCCCATTCTTTTTTATGGGTGACATTAGTGGTATAAGAATAATATATTTGCTAACATTTTCTTCAGAGATAAACTATTTACTTTATGTACCAGAGATCACGTAAATTTCTACACATTCTCATGAATTCAAAAGATTCAAGAAAATTCAGTTTGGAATCCAAAAGAAAGGTGCAAACAAAAGAAGGCAGAATCTATCAAGAAATTTGACAATAGCAAACCTGAATCTTTTTAGACCACTTAGACATGTTAGGAATTTTAGAAAATTATCGTGCATATAGAGGATGAAACGTTACAGCTACTGCAAATTTATCAAGATTTCAGGAGCTACAAGACAAATCACAAAAATCGTGCGCTAAAAAGTGCAACGCAAAAATCAGGAACTCTTATTTTGTTTGCAACTTTATAACATCCAAATGGGTAAAAACTTGGTACTTTATTTAAAAACCAGAGAGTAAACAAAGAAAAATAACATGCTACAGGAAGAATTCAAAAGAGAAACCAAATATAAAACATCTCAGGTTGCATCCTGTGAAGTGCTTTCTTTATAGCCATATAGTTAGGCTTACTTGGTTCAAGTGGTATGGAGATCATGTGGTAGATATAATCTTGGTTCTACCTCATTCTTCCTTGGAAAGTGTTCCATACACTTCTTATGTGGTAATTGGAATTTTACATTCCCTTCTTTTGAATCAATAATAGATCTTGTGGTTCTCAAAAATGGTCTCCCAAGAATTATAGGACTAGAGGTATTGCTACCCATGTCCATGACAATAAAATCCACATGTACATATGTCATGTGAAATTCATCCATACCATAATTAACTCTTCCTAATGCTTTTTTAGTTTAATCATCAGCAAGTAAAATATCAATAGAGCATTTTTACATGTTTTTAAGATTAAGCAAATCATATAGCTCCTGATATAACTGAGACGCTAGATCCTAAATCTAGAATGACATGGTGTGTCTCTTTGTCTATAGAAATTAAAATCTTGGGGATCCAAGCATCTCCAATATTAGGTGGTATCATAGCTTCGTTGTTATATCTTTGTATCTTCTCTTTAATGACATAATTAGCAATATAAGAACCAAAACTAGCTTGATTAAAATTGTTAGTATGATCCTTACAGAATTTTTCAAGAATATAAATTAATTCATGTAAGCTACATTTATTAAGGTCTAATAATGGTTCTCTTACTTCACTAAGAAATTTTCACTTCTTCTATTTGTTTACCGTTTGCAAGCATAAGTGTTTCTTCTTCATTAATAAGTATAGGAGTGCTTTCTTTTCTTCAGTAGGTATAATGAAAAAAATTGAAGGGGAAGACCGTGAGGCAAAAAGCCCCACAGCAATTTTATTACCAATTATGACATAGGTACAAACAAGAAGAAAAAAGAAGAAAAGAAAACCCTACCTGTACAAACTACCACAAGTCCTTATACATTACTGTAAGCTGCCTATCCAGGCTAAAAAGGTTTTGAGATACTTATTCTTTATCCTATGCTCAAGCAAGGATACATCATGCATGAAATTTCTTCTCCAGCCAAAAAAATTAGGCCTCTCCCCCTGAAAGATTATCTTCTACTTCCTTCTCTATAGGTATAGTAATTTATTTTACGTGCAAGGATATAATTATATTCCATAATTCATTGTACGTTTCTTCAAATGAAAGTGTTGTATTTGCTGCAATATTATAGAATTCATACCAATAGCTGGTGGTCCTTGTGGTTTTCCCGCAGACATGCTCGATAGATTTGCTTGGTTGTAAACCAATTTTGATAAAGCTTTGTCTAAATAAGTTGCCTCGTATTGTAGCCCTTTTATTTCAGAGCTTATAAATGCAAGAGATTTAGGCAACTCCTCTATCATGATGGCATGGCTAGCTACTTGTTCAGTAAGTGTTTTATTTGCCTCTTGTTGTTTATCAGGGTCTCCACTCATTTGTGGGACTGTGCTGGACTTCCATTTGTTCTCGTTGGCATTAGGATACGGAAGTAAATTCCGGTTGTTGTAATGGGTTTGAGCATAAGGTGGTCTACCATAAGTATTAGCATAGTTGTTCCCATACCCATTATTACCAAAGTTTCTGGTGTAGTTGACACATACATTTTCATTCGTGTTTCCAACTAATTATTGTAGAGGAACAATATCATTATTTTGCTTTGATATGTAAGATAATATGGCTACATTTTTATTGGACAAAGGGTTTTCTTATTCCATAGAGTGTGCCATTGACTATGATTATGAGACATGCTATCTAATATGGCTTTAGCTTCAGGCACAGTTTTACTCATGATATTGTATTCAACCCATTATAAAAAGAGTGTAGGACGGTCAATTAATTTACTCCATGTGATGGGAAAGTTATAAGCATGTTTTTAATTATTTTCCAAGTTGTTGCTACATGGTCATTATCATTTTGTCTAAATTATAGGATGCTATTTCTATTTTGTAGGATCTTTACAGGTAGGCAATATTTTTCTATGAATGCTTCTTTAAGATCATCCCAGGAATTAATGCTAGAAGTAGGTAATGACAATAGCCATTCTTTAGATTTTCCTCTAAGTGAAAATGGGAATAATTTAACCTTGACAATATTGTTTTCCACATTTTTAAACTTTTACAAATCACATATTTCACAGAAACCATGCAAATGCACATATTGACTAGTGGTGCGTAGTTGACGTGGGAGTTAGAAATCTTTGTGGTGTAACTTTTCTTCAGTTCCCCGGCAACGGCACCAGAAAATATGCTTGATGGCGTGTATTTCACACGTTCGTTGGGCAACCCCAAGAGGAAGGTATGATGCGCACAGCAGCAAGTTTTACCTCAGAAAGAAACCAAGGTTTATCGAACCAGGAGGAGCCAAGAAGCACGTTGAAGGTTGATGGCGGCGGGATGTAGTGCGGCGCAACACCAGAGATTCCGGCGCCAACGTGGAACCTGCAAAACACAACCAAAGTACTTTGCCCCAACGAAACAGTGAGGTTGTCAATCTCACCGGCTTGCTGTATCAAAAGATTAACCGTATTGTGTAGAAGATGATTGTTTGCAGAGAAAACAGTAAAAACAAGTATTGCAGCAGATTTGTATTTCAGTATTAAAAGAATGGACCGGGGTCCACAGTTCACTAGAGGTGTCTCTCCCATAAGATAAAAGCATGTTGGGTGAACAAATTACAATCGGGCAATTGACAAATAGAGAGGGCATAACAATGCACATACATGACATGATAAGTATAGTGAGATTTAATTGGGCATTACGACAAAGTACATAGACCGCCATCCAACTGCATCTATGCCTAAAAAGTCCACCTTCAGGTTATCATCCGAATCCCCTCCACTATTAAGTTGCTAACAACAGACAATTGCATTAAGTATGGTGCGTAATGTAATCAACAACTACATCCTCGGACATAGCGCCAATGTTTTATCCCTAGTGGCAACAGCACAACACAACCTTAGAACTTTCTGTCACTCGTCCCGGTGTCAATGCGGCATGAACCCACTATCGAGCATAAATACTCCCTCTTGGAGTTAAAAGTAAAAACTTGGCCGCAGCCTCTACTAGTAACGGAGAGCATGCAAGATCATAAACAACACATATGTAATAACTTGATAATTAACATGACATGGTATTCTCTATCCATCGGATCCCGACAAACACAACATATAGAATTACAGTATAGATGATCTTGATCATGTTAGGCAGCTCACAAGATCCAATAATGAAGCACAATGAGGAGAAGACAACCATCTAGCTACTGCTATGGACCCATAGTCCAGGGGTGAACTACTCACTCATCACTCCGGAGGCGACCATGGCAGTAGTAGAGTCCTCCGGGAGATGAATCCCCTCTCCCGGCAGGGTGCCGGAGGAGATCTCCAGTAATCCCCCGAGATGGGATCGGCGGCGGCGGCGTCTCGGCAAGGTTTTCCGTATCGTGGTTTTTCGCATCGTGGGTTTCGCGACGGAGGCTTTAAGTAGGCGGAAGGGCAGAGTCGGGGCCCGACGAGGGGCCACACCATAGGCGGCGCGGGCCCCCTTGGCCGCGCCGCCATGTGGTGTCGCCACCTCGTGGCCCCACTTCGTATGTTCTTCGGTCTTCCGGAAGCTCCGTGGAAAAATAGGCCCCCGGGTCTTCGTTTCGTCCAATTCCGAGAATATTTCGTTACTAGGATTTCCGAAACCAAAAACAGCGAGAAAACGAGAACCGGCACTTCGGCATCTTGTTAATAGGTTAGTTCCGGAAAATGCACGAATATGACATAAAGTATGCATAAAACATGTAGGTATCATCAATAATATGGCATAGAACATAAGAAATTATCGATACGTCGGAGACGTATCAAGCATCCCCAAGCTTAGTTCTCGCTCGTCCCGAGCAGGTAAAACGATAACAAAGATAATTTCTGAAGTGATATGCCATCATAACCTTGATCATACTATTTGTAAACATATGTAGTGGATGCAGCGATCAAAACAATGGTAATGACATGAGTAAACAGGTGAATCATATAGCAAAGACTTTTCATGAATAGTACTTCAAGACAAGTATTAATAAGTCTTGCATAAGAGTTAACTCATAAAGCAATAAATCAAAGTAAAGGCATTGAAGCAACACAAAGGAAGATTAAGTTTCAGCGGTTGCTTTCAACTTGTAACATGTATATCTCATGGATAATTGTCAACATAGAGTAATATAACAAGTACAATATGCAAATATGTAGGAATCAATGCACAGATTCACACAAGTGTTTGCTTCTTGAGGTGGAGAGAGATAGGTGAACTGACTCAACATAAAAGTAAAGAGAATGGTCCTTCAAAGAGGAAAGCATCGATTGCTATATTTGTGCTAGAGCTTTTATTTTGAAAACATGAAACAATTTTGTCAACGGTAGTAATAAAGCATATGAGTTATGTACATTATATCTTACAAGTTGCAAGTCTCATGCATAGTATACTAATAGTGCCCGCACCTTGTCCTAATTAACTTGGACTACCGGATCTTTGCAATGCACATGTTTTGACCAAGTGTCACAATGGGGTACCTCCATGCCGCCCGTACAAAGGTCTAAGGAGAAAGCTCGCATTTTGGATTTCTCGCTTTTGATTATTCTCAACTTAGACATCCATACCGGGACAACATGGACAACTAGATAATGGACTCCTCTTTAATGCATAAGCATGTGGCAACAATTATTATTCTCATATGAGATTGAGGATATATGTCCAAACTGAAACTTCCACCATGAATCATGGCTTTAGTTAGCGGCCCAAAGTTCTTCTCTAACAATATGCATGCTCCAACCATGAAGGTGGTAGATCTCTCTTGCTTCGTACAAGACGGACATGCATAGCAACTCACATGATATCCAACAAAGAATAGTTGATGGCGTCCCCTAAGCATGGTTATCGCACAACAAGCAACTTAATAAGAGATAAAGTGCATAAGTACATATTCAATACCACAATAGTTTTTAAGCTATTTGTCCCATGAGCTATATATTGCAAAGGTGAATGATGGAATTTTAAAGGTAGCACTCAAGCAATTTACTTTGGAATGGCGGATAAATACCATGTAGTAGGTAGGTATGGTGGACACAAATGGCATAGTGGTTGGCTCAAGTATTTTGGATGCATGAGAAGTATTCCCTCTCGATACAAGGTTTAGGCTAGCAAGGTTATTTGAAACAAACACAAGGATGAACGGTACAGCAAAACTCACATAAAAGACATATGGTAAACATTATAAGACTCCATACCGTCTTCCTTGTTGTTCAAAACTCAATACTAGATGTTATCTAGACTCTAGAGAAACCAAATATGCAAACCAAATTAACAAGCTCTAAGCATTTCTTCATTAATGGGTGCAAAGTATATGATGCAAGAGCTTAAACATGAGCACAACAATTGCCAAGTATCAAATTATCCAAGACATTTTATAGTTACTACATGTAGCATTTTCCAATTCCAACCATATAACAATTTAACGAAGAAGAAACTTCGCCATGAATACTATGAGTAGAGTCTAAGGACATATTTGTCCATATGCTACAGCGGAGCGTGTCTCTCTCCCATAAAGTGAATGCTAGGATCCATTTTATTCAAACAAAACAAAAACAAAAACAAACCGACGCTCCAAGCAAAGTGCATAAGATGTGACGGAATAAAAATATAGTTTCAGGGGAGGAACCTGATAATGTTGTCGATGAAGAAGGGGATGCCTTGGGCATCCCCAAGCTTAGACGCTTGAGTCTGCTTAGAATATGCAGGGGTGAACCACCGGGGCATCCCCAAGCTTAGAGCTTTCACTCTCCTTGATCATATTGCATCATACTCCTCTCTTGATCCTTGAAAACTTCCTCCACACCAAACTCGAAACAACTCATTAGAGGGTTAGTGCATAATAAAAATTCACATGTTCAGAGGTGACACAATCATTCTTAACACTTCTGGACATTGCATAAAGCTACTGGACATTAGTGGATCAAAGAAATTCATCCAACATAGCAAAAGAGGCAATGCGAAATAAAAGACAGAATCTGTCAAAACAGAACAGTCCGTAAAGATGGATTTTATTAGGCCACCAGACTTGCTCAAACAAAAATTCTCAAATTGAATGAAAGTTGCGTACATATCTGAGGATCACTCACGTAAATTGGCATAATTTTCTGAGTTAACTACAGAGAATTAGACCCAGATTCGTGACAGCAAAGAAATCTGGAACTGCGCAGTAATCCAAATCTAGTACTTACTTTTCTATCAAAGACTTTACTTGGCACAACAAAACATAAAACTAAGATAAGGAGAGGTTGCTACAGTAGTAAACAACTTCCAAGACACAAATATAAAATAAAGTACTGTAGTAAAAACATGGGTTGTCTCCCATAAGCGCTTTTTTAACGCCTTTCAGCCTAGGCGCGAAAGTGTATCTCAAGTATTATCAAGAGATGGTGTGTCAACCTTACCTTGGGCTTTACCCTTACCTTTCTTATTGTTTTTCTTTCCCTTTGGTTTAGGAAATATATGATTTCCCCCTGGTATAGAGGTGAATTTCAGAGTGCCTTCTCCCACATCAATGATCTGCTCCCAATAGTTTCAACAGGGATCTCCCGAGTATGATTTTTCCTGTTTCAATAACAAGATAATCAATGGATATTGTTCTTCCAAGAATGGTTGTATGCAAACCTGCGGCTATTCCCTTAGGAATTATAATAGAGTTATCAATGAGAGTTATTTCTTCTCCTCCTTCATCGACTCCCCAAAGTTTCAAAGATTTATAAATGCTTTCGAGCATAAGGCAAAATTCATACATAATATCACAAGTAGGGCATGAAGAGTTCGATCTCCGATAACAATTTTAACAAGTAGGATCCCACAATGAAAGTTTAGAGTTCACTAAAACTTGTTCAAGACGATTACGAATGTGGCAATAGTTATCATCCAAGCGAGATGTACTTATCTCGAGATTGTTTAATCTACTATATATGCTAGTGAGGGCTGAATCAAAGTTGTTAGCTGAATCATGTGATGCAACCAACTTCTTTATGGCATTAAAAGCTTGATCCCCATTGCAATGAAGGAAATCTCCTCCCACTAAAGTATCCAAAGCATATCTATAGCGAACCATAAGACCAAAATAAAAATTACTAAGGAGCAAACTTAGAGTCATTTGAGGTTCAGCTTTACGATAAGAAGTAAAAATTCTAGACCAAGCATCCTTAAAACTCTCCTCATCCCCTTGTTTAAAAGTGAAGACTAATTCTTCAGGCGAAGAAGTAACAGGTTCAGAGCTAGACATGGTAACAAAAGTAACTAAATATTTTTTTTTGTATTTTTAATATAGAGTGCAAGACAATAAAGCAAACTAGATAAAGTAAATGCAAGTAACTAATTTTTTGTGTGTTTTTGATATAGCAAACAAGACAGTAAATAAAGTAAAGCTAGCAACTAATTTTTTTGTGTTTTGATATAATGCAGCAAACAAAGTAGTAAATAAAATAAAGCAAGACAAAAACAAAGTAAAGAGATTGAGAAGTGGAGACTCCCCTTGCAGCATGTCTTGATCTCCCCGCAACGGCGCCGTAAAATATGCCGGTGCGTAGTTGACGTGGGAGTTAGAAATCTTTGTGGTGTAACTTTTCTTCAGCCTCCCGGCAACGGCACCGTAAAATATGCTTGATGGCGTGTATTTCACACGTTCGTTGGGCAACCCCAAGAGGAAGGTATGATGCGCACAGCAGCAAGTTTTACCTCGTAAAGAAACCAAGGTTTATCGAACCAGGAGGAGCCAAGAAGCACGTTGAAGGTTGATGGCGGCGGGATGTAGTGCGGCGCAACACCGCAGATTCCGGCGCCAACGTGGAACCCGCAAAACACAACCAAAGTACTTTGCCCCAACGAAACAAAGGAGGTTGTCAATCTCACCGGCTTGCTCGTAACAAAGGATTAACCGTATTGTGTAGAAGATGATTGTTTGAAGAGAAAACAAGAAAAAACAAGTATTGCAAGCAGATTTGTATTTCAAGTATTAAAAGAATGGACCGGGGTCCACAGCTCACTAGAGGTGTCTCTCCCATAAGATAAAAGCATGTTGGGTGAACAAATTACAATCGGGCAATTGACAAATAGAGAGGGCATAACAATGCACATACATGACATGATAAGTATAGTGAGATTTAATTGGGCATTACGACAAAGTACATAGACCGCCATCCAACCGCATCTATGCCTAAAAAGTCCACCTTCAGGTTATCATCCGAACCCCTCCAGCATTAAGTTGCTAAAAACAGACAATTGCATTAAGTATGGTGCGTAATGTAATCAACAACTACATCCTCTGACATAGAGCCAATGTTTTATCCCTAGTGGCAACAAAGACAACACAACCTTAGAACTTTCTCGTCACTCGTCCTGGTGTCAATGCGTGCATGAACCCACTATCGAGCATAAATACTCCCTCTTGGAGTTAAAAGTAAAAACTTGGCCAGAGCCTCTACTAGTAACGGAGAGCATGCAAGATCATAAACAACACATATTTAATAACTTGATAATTAACATGACATGGTATTCTCTATCCATCGGATCCCGACAAACACAACATATAGAATTACAGATAGATGATCTTGATCATGTTAGGCAGCTCACAAGATCCAATAATGAAGCACAATGAGGAGAAGACAACCATCTAGCTACCGCTATGGACCCATAGTCCAGGGGTGAACTACTCATTCATCACTCCGGAGGCGACCATGGCGGTGTAGAGTCCTCCGGGAGATGAATCCCCTCTCCGGCAGTGGTGCCGGAGGAGATCTCCGGAATCCCCCGAGATGGGATCGGCGGCGGCGGCGTCTCGGCAAGGTTTTCCGTATCGTGGTTTTTCGCATCGGGGTTTCGCGACGGAGGCTTTAAGTAGGCGGAGGGGCAGTAGTCGGGGCCCGACGAGGGGCCACACCATAGGGTGGCGCGGCCCCCCTTGGCCGCGCCGCCATGTGGTGTCGCCACCTCGTGGCCCCACTTCGTATGTTCTTCGGTCTTCTGGAAGCTCCGTGGAAAAATAGGCCCCTGGGTCTTCGTTTCGTCCAATTCCGAGAATATTTCGTTACTAGGATTTCTGAAACCAAAAACAAGCAGTAAAACATGAACCGGCACTTCGGCATCTTGTTAATAGGTTAGTTCCAGAAAATGCACGAATATGACATAAAGTGTGCATAAAACATGTAGGTATCATCAATAATATGGCATAGAACATAAGAAATTATCGATACGTCGGAGACGTATGAACTAGCACTACCACCAAAGTGTTCCCTAGTTAGTAGATTTAATAACCTAGGACTTACTTCAAAGCTTCCAGGTGTTGTGATAGGCTTAGCAATAAAGTGATCATTGGGAGTGTTTGTGTATTCCCGCATGATTTTTAGAAGATAGTTACTACTAATTTTTTGTGTTTTTGTATTTTAAAAGAAGGAACTAAAAACTAAACTAAAAGCAAGCCAAGTAAAGTACTTTGCAAAATCTAAAAGAGAAACGAGAGCTCACAGTTGTGCAACCTCCACAAGCTTGGGTGTTTGCACTAAGTTGATGATGATGATGACGCCAAAAAATACCTTTGCAGTCACCATGGAAATTGTTTTGCTCCTAGCTTGATGAAGATGCAGTTGTGAGATGCTATTCCCACTCCCCGGTAACGACGCCAAAAAATAGTCTTGATGGCGTTGGGACTCCAAGTGCAGAGTGTTGTGTCAGCAGAGTATTTTCCTCACAAGGGTGACTCGAGAGTTGTATCGAACTCTCGGGGAATGGATTAAAGAGTTATCTCTCCCTCTCTTCTTCTAGCAATCCTGCAAAATAAATTGAAGCCTTGTGTCCCCAACTCCACCGTGTGGTTGTCAAGCACAAGGTTTCGTGTAAGTAAAAGTAAAGTAAAGTAGTAACTAGAGTAAAGTAACTAAACAAGTAAAGTAAACTAAGTAAAAGCGGTAAAGGTTTGTTTGTTTTTTGGGTTTTGAGTGCAAATAAAATAGATAATTAATTTTGTATTTTCGGATTAAATAGTGCTGCAAATAAAAAGTAAGATAAATGCAATGGAAAGGTGTTTCTTATGATTAAAATTAGACCGGGGTTCATGGATTCACTTGCCTATTCTCTCTTTTAAGTTGTAGTGGACAATAACAATTCATCAATGAGATATAAAGAAAATAACTTCATCATGTGTATGATACGCATTCATACGATCATCACATCCTAACATACAGATGATGCAACACATCTCTCTTATACTCCACAAGACAGGAAACACTTCATGCAATCTTGTATTAAGAATTAACAGAGAATAGCCATAAGTACTTTGACATGATGTTTGAATATCAAATATGCTACCTTGAGCAAAGAAGATCATCACTTTTGTCACGTGACGAACATAGCACACGCATTCACTTTATCCCTAGAGAGATAGCAAAAGAAAAGGCAAAGCCATAATAGATCATGAATTTGTTGTCACGATCCAATCAATAAAACCATGCTATTCCATCTAACACACACACATCACCCCACACACTCTTGCATACAAGTTGGATCACAACCAATACTTAAGAACATGGTACATAATATGCATCTAAATACATCTTACACAAAGTATAGTTAACTCATAACATCATATCATAGAATAAAGATCCACCACATAGGTATTACATCATATATGACCATTATCATGTCGGGCAGCTCATATGGCACTAAGAACTATGAAGAACATGAGACAAATAGATCAAGCTACTGACACAAACCCATAGTCTGGAGGTGGACTACTCCCCTTTTATCATGGTGATGATGAGGAAGATGTTGGAGAAGGTGGAGATCCCTCCAGCGACGGCTCCGGCGGAGTTTCCCCCTCCAATCTTCTCTATTGCAGCGTTCATTTTCGTGTTTCCATGTTTCTGCAGCGCTCTCCTCAGAGAACCCTTGGGGGTCATATATAGTGCTTTTTAGGTCAAATTACGTCGGTTCACGAAAGAATCAGGCGATGTGGATGATCGACTGCCGAAAGAGGGCAGGTGGCGCGTCCTAGCAGGGTGGGCGAGCCACCACCCCTCTTTTGGGCATCAGGCCCCTCTAGGTGTGATCCAAAATCCCATGCTGCTTCTCCCAATGAAAAAAAGACCCTCGAGAAATCCTAGCTCAATTTGACTCTGCATAAATCTCTGAAAGTGAAAATACATAAAACAGGGAATTCCTGTTATGCAAAGTTATAAACCAAATAAAGGGGATCATTGGTAAAGAACCATATCATTGTAAAACATGGTATTATCATCATATATGTTGCAAATATGTGAGAATTAATGTTAATAAAGGACGAAGTTCACGTATGCAATTTACATGCATCAATTAGTCTCAACATTGTTGTAGTCAAGCTTTTTAGAGTGAACTAGTTTATGTTGTAGTTTGTAAATTTGTGATGTTATGTCTGAAGAACAATTAGTTTGTGATGCCAAAATTACATTTTCTAGTTAGTCTTGTATGGATTTGCAGTTTCTGGAGCGAAGAACTGAGTCAGATGTAACTGTCTTTATTTTTTCTGCTATATATAGTTATCACTTGCGCAAAATAGCATACCCATATCATGCCCACAAGTATAAGGGATCGCTGAAATCTTTGATAGAAGTACTATCCAAATTTATTGTTCGACTCAAGGGGAACACAAGAATATCAATAAGACTTTAGAAATTGAGACTTCGCTCTCAACCACACCTGTATATCAATATACTCACAAAGCAAGTGTTGATTTGCAGCAGTTGATTCAAATAGTAAACAGTAACAGTAGATTCCCAGTTTTCACCGGAAGTAGTATTTGTTTAACTTTAAGTGGCTAAAGCCTAGGCTTGAGGTAGTAGTGGGGTGTTGTATGGATAATATTGATCGTATAGTGTAATTCAACTAACATACATTCATCTCTAACTCAGTTGTGTGTAGGTGTGTGCTCCAAATATAGCTATCCATACTAACAAAGAGAATTTGCATAACATCTTTTATCCTTCTTGCCATTTTACTAGGGCCAACTTGGCACTACAAGCAATTAATTCTATCCTTTTGAATAGCTTGGAACAAAGCATTAAGATTTATGAACACACAATATCCTCGAACTATCACATATTTCCCTTGTTTTTCCTTATCTATCACCTTAGAGATTCTCAAGGTGAACATAATAATAAGCAATACACCTTGCAAATAGATACCAACCTCATATATATGATAAAGCAATATAGTTTCATTACTGAAATCATGTCACCCGAGCCCGAGTAACAAGCATTAAACATAGCAAAGGTGTACCAACACTCATACACGGATATCTTCAAGAAAAACACCTCAAATCTAGAAACATGTGGATGATTACATGGTCAATCTAATCCAAACCCCATCCACCTCTTAATCCTACAGAGAACTACTCACTCATGGCGATGGAGAGTGAGTCCATGGTGATTGGCGATGACGTTGGTGGCGGTGATGATGAAGAAGCCCTCGAAATCCCACTCTCCGAGGTGGAGAGCAGGATCAATATGGCCCCCAAAATGAAGATCGTGGTCTTGGCGGCGCTCTGTTTCACGAAACGTCTCGTCCTTCCAGAGGGGTAGGTTTTTAAGGTATATAAAGCACAACGCGAAAGGGGGAGGCGAGGCGACGACCGAGGGTCAAAAGGCACAGGGTGGCACGCCCTAAGGTACTGGGCGCGCCACCCGGTCCCTTTTGGGCCTCATGGATCCCCTCTCGTGATACAACTCTAGGCCCTCTATTTTGATGAAAAACTCCCCTGGTATTTTTTCCCAATTTTATTTCTTGCAAAAACTGACAGAATTGAGATTTTGCTAAAAACCGCATCAGATTCAGCAGTTTTTATCCAAGTATGGTGAGATTCCGGAGCAAATCTTTGAGAAAAGTGCTTGGGAAAGTAGATACATTTGATATGTATCTCCATATTGTTTCTATTTACCCGCTGCAAAGAACTACAATGCATTCAACGAAAATGAAAACTAGCATGGCAATATACAATGGAGAAGAGGGGAAGAACACATACTCCCCCAAGCTTGGGGTGAAGCTAGTAGCCGGGGTAGTCGGGGTTCAGCCCCCAACCGTATGATCCATCATCGTAGAACGGCCCTTGCTGCCACCAGTGTGAAGAATAACCATCATTCCCCCATTGGGAAGAATTTCCTTCCCTAGGGCGGTAGTCATGCGCTGCAGGTGCATTCCCCTAGGCGTCCGGTGCTGGAGGTGCGGGCACATACCATGTGTCCTGTGCAGGTGGTGCAGGATCGTACCATACCCCCTGAGGAGGTGAGGGTACCTCTTCCAAACCCTCCTGATGGGGAGGCCCAAGGACCTCCTTCGGCCATGCATCATCCGCGGGAGCTTCAGGAGCCAGCTCCATTCATGCTCTTCTTGCTCAATAATCCACTTGTTTGATAACCTGTCAAAATATTCAAGGGGAGGAAGCACAGTGCAAGTGAAACAACCACGCCTAACCATGAACTTATACATCAAAAATGATTTTTCCACACTCTTACAAGAATATCCATTTTAAGTAACATTGTAGAATCCAACAAGTTCGACTCTAGGACTTCAGTTCCAATATTTCTAAACTTCCTTCTGTAATTTTCTCATAGACCATAGTGTCAATGGCACATCATAGAGTGTTTTAGATTCATTGTGAGAGACAACATAAGACAAAGTTCTAGCAAGGATTATGCCCAAGTTAAAGTTGGGGTTTGTCCCATCTTTTGCACACCTCAACAAATAGATAATGGGACATGTGCAAGCAGTTGTATTCTTCCTAGCTAGGAATGCCCTAACTAGGAACAATGCAAAGTACCTCAGCCCTGGATGTTGAATATGATAAAGTTTACCCCTACGGATATTCAAATGAACATCCACACTATTGGTTCTCCAAAATTCTGGGAGTTGTTCATCAGTCACTAGGAATTTCTTCCTAGCTCCCAACATTTGGGACATTAATTGCCTTGCAAAATTCATCTATGGACATGACAAACCTATGTTGTTTCATAACAAATTTAACATCAAATGTGTTAGGGATGACCTTACCTTTCTTACTTACCCTTTCGTTGGTGTGTGCAAACCTGAATGTAGTGAGAAACTCGCGAGTTATCTCTGCATATGTCTTGTAGGGGTGGCTTGCAAATCCATCCAACATGGTCCTTTCCAAAAAGAAGGCACAATCTTCATGTATGTGCATCTCCTTAAGAATTCTTGGATCTTGCCACCTTGTGGTGTGCACATCCAAAGCTTCCGCCTAATAGATCATATCATCTTCTGTTTGTTGCTCATCATCCAATTTGATGGCCACTCTAGCATTCCTCCTTGATCGTAGGCCACTAAATAGCCTATTTCCTTTATCCATGAGAGTGATACTTGCAGCACTCTAATAAAAAACAAATAAAAATTTAGATGTAGAAAGTTATATATGCTCAAGAATACTCATAGAGGCCCTACAAAGCAAAACTACCAATTTTTTCACCCAAAATTTTGCAAATCTAGGGATTTATCATGCATAATATATGAAACCAAGAACAACATCCTCCTCAAAATATAAAGCATCATATCAAAAATAAACTGGATGGTGGAGGAGTCACATACTGAAGAGTAATTCTTGCAAAGAAATTTGCAAATGGCTGCCCAAATTGATAGATCAAAAATGGAGCAACAATAGGGCAGGGGAAAAAATTCGAAGGATACATGGCTGGGTATTGAGTCGAGGGGAAGACTTGGGCACTTGGCCCTCACCTGACACTCCTTGTGGGGCCCACAAGGCCAACTGGCCTGCAATGGTGGGTGCGCCACCCAGACTCGTTTCTCCCCTATTTGTTGTTTTGTGTTGTCCTTTTTCCTAGTGGATCCTCTATGTAGAAAAACGACCTGTGTATTTTTTGGTGATTTTTAGAACATATTTTATGTGTAAAATTTTCCAGTACTCATAAGCTGTTAAAAACTGGAAGAAAATAATTAAGGGAATTAAATGCTAAGTTGGAAAAATTGCAAGAAACTTTAATACTAATGTAACAATAATGTAAGAGGAATTATAATCTTATCATTATCATGTTAAGAATGAGGTTGATCAAGTCTCATTATTACTATGATATAGATAGAAAAAATGATTCAACAATAATAAAAAAGAAATTTCAGGGTACATCATAATGGATTGGAATTTTTCCAACAATTAATATTTGGTACTTTGATTTTGGAGGAGGAATTGGTATTTCAAAGCTTCCAATTTTAAGAACCTTTGGTTCAATAGCATTGGCACTTTTCTTTGGTAGCTCAATAGAATTCCTCTTTGGGAAATGTATAGTGTGCTCTTTTCCTTTTACATGCAAGGTGACCTTCCTTTCAGTGCAATTTATAACAACCCCTGCAGTATTTAAAAAGGTCTACCAAAAATAGTAGATAAGTTATCATCTTCATGCATTTCTAATAATACGAAGTCCGTAGAAATTTGCACATTAGCAATCATGATATGAACATCTTAACATATACCAATAGGAATAGCAATGGATTTATCAACCATTTCAAGAAAAACCTCAATGGAAACTAACTTATTTAAATTAAGCTTTTTATAAAGAGAAAATGGCATGATACTTACCCCTGCTCCAAGATCACATAGAACATACTTCACACATGTATTCTTAATAGTACAAGGAATAGTAGCATTATCTGAATCTCCATGCTTTTCTGGTTACTTTCCCTTAAAATAATAATCAGCAAGCATACACTACAAAAAAGTTTCCATGGCCGACGAATTGAAAGTCGCGCCTTGGTTGCCGATGCACCAACCCCGACGATTTTTGCTCTCTGTGTGGTGCATGTCAAAGCATTTTTTCTTTGTCATTTTTTTGGCCATCTAGCCCGACGTAAACGTGGAAAACGTCGCGTATGATGGCCCGGGATGTGGTGCATGATGAATTCTCGGGTGCGCCGGCCGAGTCAACGCAAATCCGCACTGCCCAGGGATGTATGGCCCATATGGCAGCGTCTCTAGCGATGTTTTGTTTCTCGGTCGCACCATCTCGTTCACGTTCTCTGATCGAGCCGTTTACGCTGCAGGATCATGGGTCCCGTATGTCATCCTCTATGTACAATCAAGTTTCTTTTCTTGGAGTTATTTTTGGCGCCTGATATTTGGTCACTTGCCTTTTTCTTTCAATCTCGTGTCGCCTTGGAAACGTTGAGACCGCTACTGCAAAATGGGACCCGCATGTCATCCTCTATGAACAATAAACATTTCCTTTCTTGGAGTTATTTTTGGCACCTCATATTTTGTCACTTGCCTTTTTCTTTCGATCCCGTGCCGCCTTGCAAATCTTGAGACCGCTACTGCAAAATGAGACCCGCATGTTATCCTCTATGAATAATAAACCTTTACTTTCTTGGAGTTATTTTTGGCACCTGATATTTTGTCACTTGCCTTTTTTTCAATCCAGTGTCGCCTTTGAAACGTTGAGACCGTTGCTGCAAAATGGGACCCGCATGTCTTCCTCTATGAACAATAAACATTTCCTTTCTTGGAGTTATTTTTGCCACCTGATATTGGTCACTTGTCTTTTTCTTTCAATCTCGTGCCACCTTTGAAATGTTGAGACCGCTGCTGCAAAATGGGACCCGCATGTCAACCTCTATGTACAATAGAAGTTTTTTTTCTTGGATTATTTTTGGCTCCTAATATTTGGTCACTTGCATTTTTCTTTCGATCTCATGCTGCCTCTGAAACATTGAGGAAGCTGATGGCTCATGGGTCCCTCATATCATCCTCTATGTACAATAAAAGCTTCCTTTCTTGGATATTTTTGACCCCTAATTTCTGGCTAGCTACTTCCTTTTTATTTTGATCCCGTGTCGTCTTGGAAACATTGAGATTGCTACTGCAAAATGGGACCCGCATGTCATCCTCTATGTATAATAAAGTTTCTATTTTTTGACTATTTTTGGCTCCTGATATTTGGTCACTTGCCTTTTCTTTCGATCACATGCTGCCTTGGAAAGGTTGAGGAAGGTGCTGGCTCATGGGACCCGCATGTCATCCTCTATGTACAAACAACTTTTTTTCTCGGATTTTTTTACCCCCTTATTTTTAGTCACTTGCCTCTTTCTTTCGATCTCATGCTGCCTTGGAAATATTGAGGATGCTACTGGCTCATTGGTCCCACATGTCAACCTCTATGAACAATAAACATTTCCTTTGTTGGATTTATTTTTGGCCCCTAATTTATGTCTATTTACATTTTTTCTTTTGATCCCCTGCCGTCTTTAAAACATTGAAGCCGCTCCTGCAGAATAGGACCTATATGTCATCCTCTCTGTACAATATACTTTTTCTTTCCTGGATTATTTGTGGCCCCTTATTTCTAGCAAATTGACTTTTTCTTTGGATCCCCTGGCGCCTTGTTAAGGTTGAGGCGGTTGCTGGCTCATGGGACCCATACGTTAGCCTCTATGTGCAATAAACCTTTTCTTTATTCGATTATTTTTGACCCTTTGATTTGGCTACATGGATTTTTCTTTCGATCTCCTGCGGCCTTTGAAATGTGAGGTCGTTGCTACAAAATGGGTCCCACATGTCAGCCTCTCTGAACGGTAAATTTCTTTTCTTGGATTTGTTAAACCCATGATTTCCTGCCTACTTGACCTTTTCTTTCGATCCCATGCCGTGTTGTTGACGTGGCAGGATGATGCGTCCCTAGTGTCAGCCTCTAGGTACAAGAAAGGTGTGATATCTCGATTATTTTTTACCATTGATACTGCGGGATATTTACCTTTTGACCTTGTTATAACTTTGAGGGACGATGACCTTGTTATAACTTTGAGGGACGATGACGTTGTTGGCTGATGGGTCCTGAATGTACGCCTCCTTGTACGATAAACTTGAGATATCTTGATTTTTTTACTCATGATATTGCGGGATACTTGCCTTTTTTCAATCCCTTCCGTTTGATTTTACATTTTAAAAGTGGAGGGACGATGCTGGCTAATTGGTCCCTGATGTCAGCCTTCCCGTACAAGAAACGTGTGATATCTTGATTAATTTGCAGACAATAAACAGTGTCTTCCGCTCTGAGCTATTGCAAATGGATAAATTAAATCTTTATTTTTACATAAAAAACTTACATGTTGAATCTCCTTTTATGTTTTTGCGAAGCATAGGACTTTCCTGTTTTAGAGTGGGCTGAAATTGCACGAGTCAAAAGGCGTCCACACTACAAGGAATATGGTTATATATAACAGTTAAAAAATGTCACGAATCGTCACTATAGTTGGTTTGTGACCATCAGTGATGGTTTCCTTTGGAACGTCACAAACGGTTGTCACGTTTTACGAACGTCATAACTGTTATGAAGTTTTAAAATGTCGTTGTTGACCTTGCTATGCCACGTAGGCAATCCGACGTGGCAAAGATTGTGACGGTTTGAAAACGTCGTTATTTGAAATCAGCCTGGCCCATTCAGTCTTTAATATGGGCCAAGCCCAGTAACGTTGAATTTTTTCCTTTGTTGGGCCATGACCTGTTACGAGCCCAGTTTTTATTGGACATTTTCCTTTTTGATTTCCTTTTTTTTTACCCATTGTTTTTTCGCAGCATGTTGAATTTGGCCTTGGCCTTTTTGAGGTCCATTACAATTTTTGGACTTGGCCTTTTTGGTGTCCATTTCAGTTTTGTGCTCTGGCCTTTTTAGGGTCCAGTTATTTTTTTGGGCTTTTGCCTTTTTCAGCCTTTTTTAATTCCCTCTTTTCTGAAATGCATGCAAATATACTAATAATAGATTTTTTGTTGGGCTGTAGCCTTTTAAGAGCCCATATATTTCCAGGCTACTTTGGGCCTCGGTCTTTTAACATACACCAAATATCCCAACAACACATCATTTAAATTAGAAAATTCAGGGAAGCTAAATACAAAAAATCAACCTTGCAAATATGCATAATTCACATCAGCATCACAACATATATAGCAAAATGACCAGGTTCAGAGGTTCATATATTCACCAACATGTTCAACTACAAAAAGTTCACAGATTCATCAAAATGACCACCAATTCGCAACAAAAAAAGGTTGCACAATAGACCAAGTTTCACAGCAAAGACATAGGACCATCAATAGCTTAATTCATAGCAAAACCCTCTCTAATTCCCAACAGATCTGTTGTTAGCTCCAAACAAGGCCATCATGTGAGCAACCCTAGCATCATTCTCTTCAGTACGCTTGAGCATCGCCTGGTAATCCATGTCACGTTGAGCTTGTGCGGCTTCAGCGACATCTGCTTTTTTCATGATGGCAACCACTTCTTCCTCTAACTTCTTCTTGATGGCAGCCCACTCCTCTTTCATCTCTGCACTTTGGTCTTGTGATCTCTTGAGCTTCTCTTCTAGATCAAGAACATGAGCAGATACATCAGCTGCACTAGACTTATTTAGCTTTCTACTGGAACCAGACTGAAGGCCAACATTCTTTAGGAATGTGCTTTCAACCACCTCAACAGTAGACTTTGGCGGTGTGCCTTCTGGCACAGGAATAGCCATCTCAGCTTCCATCTCGGCCTGGAGATCAGTTTCAAAAGGTGCATGGATTCAGAAAAGCACAGGTGCAAGAATGATTCAGACCTGTGAAATGCACAAGTCACTTACTATTGGAGCTTTAGCTTCCTCAGAGAAACCATCCTTCTTGCTGTAATTGGTAACCTTAAAAAAGTCAATTGCATCAAGCTCTTCACCCTTGCGCTCCTCCCTCTGGAAATGATGTTCACCAAGAATCAGAACATAATCTTGTGTAGATAAGAGTAAATTGCAAAAGGAAATTCTGAAAGAGGGTTCTTACAGTTGCATACACATGAGCAACATAGCTCCGAGAGCCAGTCTTCTGGGCAAATTTGACCGCAGAACGATTATCCTTGTTCTTCATACATGTAGTCTGCAGATGGGCACAATTATGTAAGCTATCCAACAATATGCACACTATAAATATGAGCAATATGTCTAGCATACATACAAAGATACCCTGTCACAACAATATGTATACATTTCTTTCGCTGAAGAAAAAAAAACATACCCTGTGTCTTGGGGTTACCCACAGAGCAGTGAGAGCTTGCCATTCTTCATCTGAGACACCCTTAGCAGGGGACTTGCGCTGACTTCATTTGCTTGCATTTTGTCAAAATAATCCCTCTTGAGGACGTAGCGCCTGTTCTTCGTCACGTTCTTCAGGATGTCACAACAAGCATTCTTGATGATATCCGACTCTGTGTCCATGTTGAAATTTGCCTACAAAGCAAACAAGGGAAATGACACAAAGTTAGTTATCATGAGATTTTAACAATGAGAGCAAGCACCCTATCAGTTAACCAATCAACTGGTGATCAAGAAGATTTTAACGAAGTTGGGCAACATATTCTTGTCCTTCTTGTACTCCTTGAAATGCGGAAAGACTGGCATATGTCCTCTCGCAATCATTCCACCCTCCGATGCAAACTTGGCAGCCAGCAAAGGCTTCTCAGGAAGTTTCATCCCTCCAGGAATCTCAATGGTAACCTTGGCTCCCAACCGTTGGGTAATCTTCTGCAGCCCTTTGCCCTTCCTTTTACACTTGACAACAATAGATAGTGCGGTTGCCACCGAATAGCATACATACAAAGACCATGTCAGAAAACAACACACATCCAAAAGAGTCTAGAAAGATAACAAATGCAGATGATAGTGTGAACAACTGTACAAAGGAACACTTGCATGCATCACTGAATTCAACCTCACGATCAAGAAAGTCATCAGAGTCAAAGTGCTCATGACCCCTGTCAGCAGATGCAGTAGGACTGGGGCCCTGCGCATAATACTTCCTTCATCCATTGACTGAGATCCTTCATCCATCTACAGTGAGCTTCTGTGATTTTTGCGAAGCGGGGTATCTTCATGATTGGTTGCAGACACCTCCGCCGCTGACCTCCTGGCGTCTCTTTTTGAAGGAAGTTCATCAACACAACGTCCAGAGGCCACTTTGTCCCTACTGGAGCATCAGCAAATACTCTTCCAGAAGGCATTTGAACTTGGTGTTTCTTGGAACCTCTTATCCTCCTTGGGGCTGCTGGCATTTTAATACCAACCTTCTTATTTCTACTCTTGCGGATATTCAATACCCCGTACAAATAGCAAAGACAATGGCATTACATAACAAGTTATAGCAAAACAAAAATAAAGCAAGCAGACAAAAGTAATCGCAGCCCTCCAAAAATGATGAGGAGTATGCACCTGCACAATTTCCTCCCCTAAACTGCCTTGAACCTCCTCCTCCTCCTGAGTTACTTGGTCATCTCTCGGATTATAGTCAGAGCTCTCGCCTAGTGTTATGGCAGATGACTCATTGATACGTCTCGAACGTATCTATAATTTTTGATGCTCCATGCTTGTTTTACACCAATTCATATATGTTTTGCTCATACTTCGTTGCACTTTTATACATTTTCCGACACTAACCTATTAACAAAAAAGTTAATATAGGAAACATTCTTGGAATTGGACGAAACAAAAGCTGAAGTCAATATTTTACCATAACGAAGACAGAGTCCAGATGGGAGTCGAAGGGGGGCAGCAGGGCGGCCACACCTACCTTAGGCGCGGCCTGGCCCTAGCCCACGCCTGGGGTAGTGTGGGCCACCCTGGCCTCCACCGACATCGCCCCTCCGCCTATTTATTCACGATCTCGAGAAAACCCTGGATACCCGAGCCTCCATCCACGAAAAGTTCCATCGCGGACGCCACTGCAGAACCCATCTCGGGGGGTTATGAAGCTCTTCCCGACACCCTGCCGGAGGGGGAAATCATCGTCGGAGGCATCTACATCGCCATGCCTGCCTCCGAAGTGATGCATGAGTAGCTCATCCATGGACTATGGGTCCATAACAGTATCTAGATGGTTATCTTCTCCAATTTGTGCCTCATCTTTAGATCTTGTGAGATGCCCTACATGATCAAGACCATCCTTATGTAATCTTACATGTTGTGTTCGCTGGGATCCGATGAATATTGTATACTATGTTGAGGTCGATTATATATTCATGTCATATGTTATTTGTGATCTTGCATGCTCTCCGTTGCTAGTAGATACTCTGGCCAAGTAGATTCATGTGACTCCAAGAGGGGGTATTTATGCTCGATAGTAGGTTCATATCTCTAGTAATCTGGGAGAGTGACACTAAATTCTAAGATTGTAGTTGTGTTGTTCCTATTAGGGAGAAAACAACAATGTTTTATCCAAGGGTAATTCTATTGTTTACTTCACACAAATTGCTTAATGCGACGATCTATTGCTTGCAACTTAATACTCAAAGGGGTTCAGACGATAACCGGAAGGTGGATTATTAGTCATACACGCAGTTGGATTATGGTCTATGTATTATGTTGTAATGCCCAAACTAATCTCATAGTAATCATCTTGTCATGTATGGTCGATATTCTGCCAATTGCCCAGCTGTAATTTGTTCACCCAACATGCTATTTATCTTTCTGGAGAGACACCTCTAGTGAACTGTGGACCCCGGTCCTTTCCTTCACACTAATAAATTCAACCACTGCAATCCTGTTCTTTTACTTACTGCAAAGCTCTGTTCTCTTTAATTACTGCAAACAACTCTTTTCACTCGATACGTTGATACGTCTCCAACGTATCGATAATTTCTTGTGTTCCATGCCACATTATTGATGTTATCTACATGTTTTATGCACACTTTATGTCATATTCGTGCATTTTCTGGAACTAACCTATTAACAAGATGCCGAAGTGCCGATTGCTCGTTTTCGCTGTTTTTGGTTTCAGAAATCCTAGTAAAGAAATATTCTCGGAATTGGACGAAATAAAAGCCCGGAGGCCTATTTTCTCACGAAGCTTCCGGAAGTCCGAAGGAGAGACGAAGAGGGGCCACGGGGCGCCAAACCCTAGGGCGGCGCGCCCCCTTGGCCGCGCCGGCCCGTGGTGTGGGCCCCCTGTGCCGCCTCTTGACCTGCCCTTCCGCCTACAAATAGCCTCCGTGACGAAACCCCCGCACCGAGAGCCACGATACGGAAAACATTGCGAGACGCCGTCGCCGCCGATCCCATCTCGGGGGATCCCGGAGATCGCCTCCGGCCCCCTGCCGGAGAGGGGAATCATCTCCCGGAGGACTCTACGCCGCCATGGTCGCCTCCGGAGTGATGAGTGAGTAGTCTACCCCTGGACTATGGGTCCATAGCAGTAGCTAGATGGTTGTCTTCTCCCCATTGTGCTATCATTGTCGGATCTTGTGAGCTGCCTATCATGATCAAGATCATCTATATGTAATTCTATATGTTGCGTTTGTTGGGATCCGATGAATAGAGAATACTTGTTATGTTGATTATCAAAGTTATGCTTATGTGTTGTTTATGATCTTGCATGCTCTCCGTTATTAGTAGATGCTCGGCCAAGTAGATGCTTTTAACTCCAAGAGGGAGTACTTATGCTCGATAGTGGGTTCATGCCTCGCATTGACACCAGGACGAGTGACAGAAAGTTCTAAGGTTGTGTTGTGCTTGTTGCCACTAGGGATAAAACATTGATGCTATGTCTAAGGATGTAGTTGTTGATTACATTACGCACCATACTTAATGCAATTGTCTGTTGTTTTGCAACTTAATACTGGAGGGGTTCGGATGATAACCTGAAGGTGGACTTTTTAGGCATAGATGCAGTTGGATGGCGGTCTATGTACTTTGTCGTAATGCCCAATTAAATCTCACTATACTCATCATGATATGTATGTGCATTGTCATGCTCTCTTTATTTGTCAATTGCCCAAGCTGTAATTTGTTCACCCAACATGCTTGTTCGTCTTATGGGAGAGACACCTCTAGTGAGCTGTGGACCCCGGTCCAATTCTCTTTCTTGAAATACAATCTACCGCAATACTTGTTTTACTGTTTTCTCTGCAAACAATCATCTTCCACACAATACGGTTAATCCTTTGTTACAGACAAGCCGGTGAGATTGACAACCTCATCTGTTTCGTTGGGGCAAAGTAGTTTGGTTGTGTTGTGCGGGTTCCACGTTGGCGCCGGAATCTGCGGTGTTGCGCCGCACTACATCCCGCCGCCATCAACCTTCAACGTGCTTCTTGGCTCCTCCTGGTTCGATAAACCTTGGTTTCTTTCTGAGGGAAAACTTGCTGCTGTGCGCATCATACCTTCCTCTTGGGGTTGCCCAACGAACGTGTGAAATACACGCCATCACTCCTCCACCCCTGCCGTCGTCGTCAACCTCCTCCTCGATCCACCCCTAGCGTCGGTGAGCTCCACCTCTCCCCTCCCCTCCCTCTTCCTCTACCCCTGCTCTGGATGTGTTGATGTTGTGCTCGATCTGGATGCTTGTTGTCTTGCTGTTGTTCTCTCGGATGTTGATGCTTTGCTCTGGACAAAATTACGGAGAGGATGATGTTGTGCTCGATCTGGGTCTTCGTTGTGCTTCTTGTTGTGGTCATCATGAATAAAAACAGATCAAACATTCTTTTTGTTTCTTGTCGCTGTTAGCTATATATTTTTCTATGCTCTGCTCGTGTGATGCTTGTGTTTTGGAGCAAGCAGCTGGCATGGCATGTGAGAGAGAGCATGAGAGAGTTCTTGGGGGCGGAGATGATGGCAACATCGGCATCGGTCTCGCATTGGTCCTGCTTTGAATTAGTAAGATCAAGTAGTGGCTTGAGTTCTCGTTGGTAACCAATACCAACAGAGAGCTACTTCATTTTGTCCCTGGTTGCCTCCTTAATTGATCCTGCTTTGAATTTCTTTTAAGGACTCTAGCTAGATTAGAGGGGAAAAAGATTGCTGATTTGTTGCCTATGATAATGGATCATCAAATGTTTCCCTTTGTCCCCTGGTTGCCTCCTTAATTGATGCCTTATGATCCAAATGATCCAAGTCCCTTGCATGATCCCATTTGTCCCTAATGTTGCTTAATTAAGATGAATAAATTCCCTCTAATCACCATTTGGAGATCAAGACTAGTTCTTGATATCCATTAGCTAGACTCCAATATTAAAAATGTCTCCCAAATATGGAGACAAACATTTTAACATTACCCCAATGTTATTTCTCTCAAATTGACAGTTTCGATGGTATGCTTGCTCCTCACTTGTACTTTATCAATTCCCTACTGATCCTAAGTACCCATGAATATCCGGTGGTGTTCTTCTCTGTTGTTTAGTTACTTGTCAACACATGTGTTTGCATGTGTGTGTGAGCTGCTTGTAGTGTCACTTGACTATTCAAGTTTCAATGTTGGTTACTTTTCCTCTAGTGCAAGAAATGGTTGAGCAGATGTTTATCCACTTGTTGGCCTTTATTCTTGGGTAGCTCAAAGTGTCATGCACTTACTCGGATCATCAAATGTTTCCCTTAATTTGTCCACTGGTTGCCTCCTTAATTGATGCATTATGATCCAAATTACTATATTATTGGATTGAGTGATATGGCTACTTGCTTGTTTGCTCTCCAAATGCTATATATGTGTATTTGACCATGCTTATGATGGATTTCTTTTAAGGACTCTAGCTAGATTAGAGGGGAAAAAGTTGCTTGCTTTGTTGCCTATGATAATGGATCATCAAATGTTTCCCTTTGTCCCTGGTTGCCTCCTTAATTGATGCCTTATGATCCAAATGACCCAAGTCCCTTGCATGATCCCATTTGTCCCTAATGTTGCTTAAGATGAATAAATTCCCTCTAATCACCATTTGGAGATCAAGACTAGTTCTTGATTTCCATTAGCTAGACTCCAATATTAAAAATGTCTCCCAAATATGGAGACAAACATTTTAACATTACCCCAAGTGATTTACTTGTCGATGATTAGATGGTTGGTCGATCACTCGTACACTCGGGGGTGGAGCAAGTGAGGCTTGGTGTGATGGCACAAATATCAATATCTTGTGCATCCTACCTGGCCTCACTTACTCCATCTCGGGATGTTAATATTTGTTTCGACCAACAAAGTATGAGGCATTCCATTTAGTTGATACCACTTGGCTCTTTCTTCCATTTTAGTGCCGATGATTAGAATGTTCGGTCAATCTGTACACTCGGGGTGTCGCTAGTGAGCCTGGTGTGATGGCACAAATATCAATCTCTTGTGCATCCTACCTGGCCTCACTAACGCCATCCGGGATGTTCATATTTGTTTCGACCAACAAAGTATGAGGCATTCCATTTAGTTCATACTAGCTACTTCTTAATTGCATTGGCCTTTCTTCCATTTTAGTGCCGATGATTAGAATGTTTGGTCACCTATACGCCGCAATATACTTTGTAGACGAGCCCCCTTTCCCTGGCCGCCGTTCCGTGAACGAGTCCTTGATGAGACAACAACGCCGACATGCCTCTCGCGCAGCACCACTTTTCTTCTCTCGCCGTCCAAGTACGTGAACGAGTCCTTAATGCCAAGACGGTGCCAGCCTCCCTAGCATCATGCCGACCCTGTTGTCGCGCTTCAGGCCGTGTCGATCATGCGCCCTGCACTCTTCGCCTTCTTGTCCGGTGAACTAATAGACTAATCGTTGGAATAAGGAAGCCGATGACGGCCGATCGCAATTTAATCTTGCGACCGGCTGTCATCGGTTTCCTTATTCCAACGATCAGCCTATTGGTTCACCGGGCAAGAAGGCGAAC
Organism: Lolium rigidum; assembly: GCF_022539505.1. Lineage (NCBI taxonomy): Eukaryota > Viridiplantae > Streptophyta > Magnoliopsida > Poales > Poaceae > Lolium > Lolium rigidum. The sequence continues at coordinate 65,572,638 of NC_061513.1, read as the reverse complement.
AGTGCGGGGCGCGGGACACACGGCTTGAAGCGCGGCAACACGGCCCGGCATAATGCTGGGCAGGCCGGCACGGTCTTTGCATCAAGGACTCGTTCACTGGACAGCGAGGGACTGGCGTGGTTCTGCGCCGGAGATGCAGATCGGCGTTGTTGTGTCGTCAAGCACCCGTTGACGGAACGCCGACCGGGGAAAGGGGGCCAAGGACGACAGCGATGACTACATCTCCTGCATTTTCCAGGAATGGCAGTTGGCCATGGCGGAGGGCCGGGAGTTCGTGTACCCGGCGACGATGACGGACGACGAGATTGCGAGGCTCGGCGTCCTCATCTCAGAGGTGGACCGACCGGTGCAGCCGCCGCTGCCCCGGTACGCCACCGGCATCATGCCGCCAAGACACACGGAGGAAGAGGCCCTACGACGGGCGCTCAAGGACTCTGCCCCGCAACCGGTACAACCGCCGCCTCCACCTCCACCACCGGCGTGGGCTGCTCCACCTACACAACCGGAGTGGGCTGCTCAAGATCCACCACCGGCGTGGGCTGCTCAACCTCCACCACCGGCGTGGGGTTGCTCAACCTCCACCAGCAGCGTGGGCTGCTCCACCTCCACCACCGCCGGCGGCACCGGCGTATGTTCCGCCGCCTGCCAACTGGCCGTGGCCGGTACCGAAGCTCATCGTGATCGCCGCCGACGACTAGTAGGCACATGCGTTCTTAGGTTTTATATTTTATTTTCCTTTGTTTTACTATGTAAATTATGTTTTTATGTTAAAAAAAATGCAAAATCGAAAAAATGTGTCGTGCCGCTGGAGTCACCCCAACACAAACGAACGCGCGGTCGATTTCGACCATTTACGCGACGCAAACGAACGCGCGCGGACATTTTAGGCGTCCGAAATACGTCCCCCGTTGGAGATGGCCTAACTAACCGACACACATGCGCTGCAAAAGTCCTCTACTCCCGGTTACGGTGCTGTCTAATGTGCCGGAACTATAAATACACATGCAAAGCAGCAAGTTGGCTTCATCTCATCTTCTCTCCAGCAAACACAAGTAGTAGTACCAAGCTGACCCGAGCAGGTAGGCATATGGCGCCCAAGCTTGCCGTTCTCGCCGTGCTCGCGTCTTTGCTCGGTGCCGTGTCCTGCGAATTGACAATCTCATTATACGCCGGCTACGGCTTTCCAACCCCGAATCCCAACCAGCCGTATAAGCTCCCACAGGCTTCTCCTCCCAAGAACCCTAACCCTAACCTCAAGGTCGGCTACTATGCCGACAAGAAATGCCCCCAGGCTGAGGAGATTGTGAAAAGGGCTGTGGAGAAAGCCACCGCAGGCGAAAAGGCCGGGCTCATCCGCCTCTTCTTCCATGATTGCTTTGTCGAGGTACCACAAATTTTACTCAGTTCGTGCAGTATTCATATAGTTTTGCATGCAGGATAATTAGAGTAGCTGGCTCACAATGTTGCCTGGGCGACGTGGTTCTCTTCAGGGCTGCGATGCCTCCGTCCTGCTGGCCGGCTCAGAGACGGAGAGGACGGCCATCCCGAACCTGAGCCTGCGTGGGTTCAACATAATCGACGCGGCAAAGGCTGCCCTCGAGGAGGAATGCAAGGGCGTCGTCTCCTGCGCCGACATCGTCGCCTTCGCCGGACGGGACGCCAGCTGCAGCCTAAGCGACGGCAAAATCAACTACGACGTGCCGGCTGGCCGCCTTGACGGGAAAGTATCACGCGCCAACGACACCTTCTTGAACCTGCCCCCACCCTTCGGCGGCCTCAAACTGATCACAGACATGTTCGCTGCAAAGGGGCTCGACCAAACCGACATGCTCGTGCTTTCCGGTGCGCACTCCATCGGCCGCTCTGCCTGCGGCTCCTTCGCCAACCCCTTCTCCAACCGTTTGCAGGCTGACAACTCCAGCACGGCGATGAACCGCACGCTCGCCGACCAACTGAACACGACATGCACTGCGGACAGCGTAAATGTGCCGCAGGATTACAAGACCCCCTACGCGTTGGACCACCAGTACTACAAGAACGTGCAGGAACACAATGTGCTCTTCACCTCCGATGCGGTACTGCTGGAGTCACCGGAGACCAAGGTCTTGGTGGATTTATTTGCCCGTGACCCTTTCTTTTTGTCGGATATTATTCCAATTGGCCGAAACCCCTGGTACGATGCATTCGCTAAAGCCATGGTGAAGATGGGAAACTGGGAGGTGAAGAACAGCACCGTGGGCGAGATCAGGCAATTCTGCGGGAAGGTCAATGACAAGACCTATTAGGGCTTGTTTGGTTGCTGGGGATGGATATCCCTGGGCAGCAAACCCCCACGGGGAATTTTCACGTGCGTACGGGATCCTCTCCCGCCGTGGAAAAGTTGCTTCTACCGTTTGGTCACGGAGAGAAAGGGAAGGGAATGGAATGGAATGGAAGGGAAATTGAATACGGATCATTCATTATTCGCTACAAGTAGTTCTTTTCTTTCACCGAGCAGCAGGTTAATATATACAAAATAGTTCCCTTCTTTCTAAGTATAAAATTTCATGCCAATTTCAGGACATAAAATCTTCTCTCTTCGGACTGTCCTTCCCGCTGTTCGCTGCCGCTCCACTCGCTGTCAGGGGGCTCCCATGGCGGTGTCGTCCCGCCTAACCTTGCTCGCTGTCGGAGAGCTGCCGGGGGCTCGCTCTACTCCACGCATGCGGAGCTCCCTCCTATGGCCGCTCTGCTCGCTGTGTCGCTCCCGTTCCAGCTTTGGCCTCGTCCCCACATTCTCATTTTCGTCCACGACGGGAGCTTGCCCCTAGCAAACAGACTCATCGCTATCGCCCCCGGGCCCATGCTCCCGTTCCAGCGTGGAGGAGCCACGGTTCACCAACAACCTCTCAGAGCCTGCCGCCGGCTCTGACTGCGAGCTCCCAACCACCGAACCGGAGCAGAATCACACAAGGAGACCACCCATCCTACGCACCATCTCCATGCCGCCTAGCTGGAGCAGAATCGCCGGAGGTGGCTCACAGGACAGGTAGGGCTAGTTGTTGTCACTTGTCGGCCCACAGCTAGACCACCATCCCTTCGACGAAGAAGGTGGGGCAGCGACAAAGACTTTTCCCAAGAGGAAGGATGCAGAGGCGCTAGATGCAAGGATGACCTCACCGTGGTCAAAGCAATGATAACTTCAAGGTCGGCGAAGAAGGTTTGGCCTGCTAACTTCACAAACAAATAAAATAAAATAAAATAAGGAGGTCAGTTCTCAGTTTGTCAAATTCAGCAAGAAAGCAAGCTATTCTTATACTACAAGTTTTCCAACGAGAACTGAAAATGAACATGAACATTTGAACATGTTATGGGTCCTACTTACATGTACTAGAACAAGTAGTAGTGTAGGCACAAGTAAATCATACAAATTTTTGCACTAAAGCATGCAGCTCAAAAGTTACAAATTTTTGCACTAAAGCACATGTTAGGAAAGTAATTATATGTTTTGGAACTTCTGTGTATAAATTAAACTAATGTCAGCATGACGACGAGATACACCAGACATGAAGCTGACATATCCTGCCGCGACAAAAATGTCAGAAGAAGCATATACAGAGAAGAGTAGAAAAATGTCGGAAGCGGCAAGAATTCAGTCCGTTAACTCATCCCAGTTGGTTACCATAGCAGAATGAAGTGCAAAGGTATAGCAAATACTACTCACAGAAAGAACACTTGTTGCTAGCACTCCCTGACAATATATATCTCTGAACTTCCTGTGAATTAATCATATGGAGGTTGGATGCTCGACTTTGCCGAAAGCTGAGTACTTCATTGGTGTGATGTTGCTATACAACGAGTCATTGTTCTGCAACGATTAAAATTCAGTGGCCTTCTGCATATAGGTCTAAAGTCAGTGGTCATTAATATACAGCAAAACCATCCATCAGAATATTATCTGCTATGTAACTTTAGATTGTACCTAAAATCTAGTATATCAAATAATCTAACCATAGATGATGAGATTAATTCGAACGCAGCAAGATGGATGGCAGATCTGACTATACACAATCCTAATTCAGAGATTTTTTTCTGGAACATCAACTCCCAGAGATACCGTTGCTCTACTCATTCTACGACTTGCGTCCAAAATAAGCCTTGCACTCCAATGTTTCAGTTAATGCTTCAGGCAACTAAGAATCATGGAACAGGATTTGCATACGGATCCAGAGCAGCACAAAGAACTCTAGCAAGGAATTGGTGCTCACATCCCTAGACCAAGAGCAACAATTCATAAGCGCTAGGGGAAAAACATGATTAGAGAAAGCAAAACAAGGAGGGGAGAATGAGTAGGGGATAACCTTCGTCAATCCCGACCGCCGGCCGTCGTCATCGCCTGAGGGGACAGTAGAATTGCGGCTGCGCAGATATTGGGAGATGGAGAAGAACGGAGGGGGACAGGTAAGGACACGCAGGTTGGGCTCTCGCCTCGAGGTCGGGGCAGTAGCGGCCGGCCTGGATTGGCGGCGGCGCGGTGCGGATCCGGTAGGTCCTGAAGGCGGCGAGTAGTGGAGAGAGGGAGAGAGGGGAGGCGGGGGGTGGGGGGCGGAGGCTGGCGGAGGCTCCGGTCCGATATGTCCTCCGGTCGCCGGAGGAAGACGAGATCGAGAGCATCGCTCCCAGCAGCGTCGCCGCCTCCCGTCGCGGATTCTCTTCCTCGTGTCTCGAGTGGTGGAACGGGCTCCCGGGGATGGACGCGGAAAGGACGCGGAAAAGATGACTCGTGGCTATCCAAACGTTCGTGTGGGCTTACCCGGGGCAGTTCGGCCCAGGGAATGGTGGGCCGGGGAAAACGAGGGGAACCCTTCGGGAAGGGCTGCAACCAAACAAGCCCTTAAGGCCCTATCTACACCCGTTGATCATCAACCCATCTTTATGGAGAGTAACGTTTTCCTAGTATACGGTTTTCGGTTTACTTTTCTTGTTTACTTCCAATGAAAACACGTAATCATGCATAATAAACTTAATATTTGCTAGATGGAGCATGTAACGAGAGAAATTTTATAATGAAAGAATATGCTTAAAACACCATATAGAATCGACACATCAGCTTACTATTCTTCAGAGTTTATTAGACGTGCCAATAAGTATAAAAGTCACTAGGTAACTTCCTTGTAAGAGAAATAATTACGTAACTTCAGTTGAAATCTCCAAGAAACATATTCGGTTTTCAAGCTAACTTGCATGAGATAGCCTATGCTTCCTTATATCATCTATACAATCTTTGTATTCTGTATTAAACCTTCGAACTATGCTGAACTTTACTACGATCAATAAACACGGAGCACCCAGCAAAACGACACTAACCCAGATGCTAGTTTTGTGGAAACAAGGTCAACATTAATTAATTCGAGTGGCCAGTTAAAATATAAGAACTCAATTCGAGTGGCCAGTTAAAATATAAGAACTCAATAGGGTACCCATTTCTTTTCTTCTCCCTATCACAAACTATTGGTCGTGGTAAAATTGTGTTTAAATCTTTCCCGAGGTTGCCTCCTCCCATTCCATCGACGTGTAGCCTCTTCGCCTTCCTCCCACGTGCCACGCGTCGCCGACGAGTCGGCTTCTTCGGCCGCTACAGTATCGGCACCCACCATCATTACGATAGACAAGCACCTCACTGCATCATGGTTCGCACCAAGAAGACCGCTCGGCTTTTCTGCGTCGCATAGTACCCGCAGGCGAAGCGCCGCCGTGTACAACAGGAGACACCGGTGGTGGAGCAAGCGCCTCCTGTGGTAGAGGAGGAGCACTTCGGCTGGTCCTCCTCCGATGATGAAGGCGGAAGAAATCTGGAGGACAATGAAGATGTAGCTATTGCGAGTGATAAAGATGAGTCGCCACAAGCTACAGTGGTGGGCTAATATTTTTAAAATAATACATTTTTTATTTCAATCCAAAAATATTACGCAGATTCACAGTTTTCCGAAAATAATACAGTGTCGTCCTTCGGAACACCGACAGGACTGGTGGGTCACTAGTTGGCCGGCCTCATGTCGGTTACGAGGTGGCTGATCAGGTCCTGGCAGGCTTGCCCACCGCGTCGAGAATCAAATCAGGCAAGTAATTAGCTTATAGTTAGCCGATAGGACTAAGACCTACTTCTTTGGGCTTATGCTTATGGAGAAGCCAGCTTATGGTTTGCGGTGGGGAAAAACTCATGTGAGGAAAAAGCTCGTAGAAGTTGTTCTCCCCTTCATTTGGGCTTATGAAATTTGATGTATCAAGTTGTGCATTGTCCATAATGCCCTTGATATGGTATATGTTAGATAAGTGAAAATACCATGTGTCAGGACATTTTGTATGCCTAACGTCTGATGTGCTGATTTATTGGATATATATGTCGTGCCTTCATGCTGAAAATTTTCAGGGGGGTATTTTCTTCTTCAGCCAGCTATTACAAATGATGTGTTTGCATCTTGTACTAATCAACACATTTAAAAAACGAGAGAGGAGGGTACCACGAACAGAAAGAAAGGAAACATACGCTCGGGTGGGATTTTGTTTTTGCTCCAGCACGGGCTGAATCGAGGAAAACACTTCGTCGCGCTAGGTGCAGTCCCGAGGTAATATCAGGAGCGAACAGGGGCTACAACAGATACCGCTTCGATTTTTCTTGGAGAATCTTGGGAAGCTGCCCTTTCCTAGTTTCTCCCGGCAGCCAAATTTACACTACGTGGAGGCCCAACGGTGGGGACAAGCCGCCCAGAAATTTTCAGTTCTTTTAGGCTTTCTCATAAGCCAAAAAGTAGTGGCCTAAACCGTAACTGATTTGCACGTGGAAATTATCAGTTACATATTAGTTATAATTGAAAAAAATCCCGGTTGCCACCTGTTTGTAACTAAGAGATGACAGTTGCAACACTATTTGCAATCACACTTGCAACTAAAAAAATATCTCAGTTACAACTCTAATTACAGATCCATTTGTTCGGATGAAGCCCGATGATCAGGGGATACGTGAGCACCCCCTAGCTACTCGACACCTGTCTAACGCCATCCATTAATCCGTTAACATAGGGAAGGCACATGTGGGCGCGTCTGTAAAATAGACCACCCTTCTGTCATCTTCTACCTTCTACCTGTACTTTCCTCACCCATCTCAAATAGTACTAGAACCATCTTTATCCAAGCCCCCCGCCGGACCTCGCTGCTTCGCCCGCGGCCGTCCGGGCGACTTGGCCGCTAGAGCTGCCGCGCTGAAGCCCGTCCTCCACGCTCGCTTCTCCACCCGGGCCGCACGGAGAGCTCCCACACGCGCCGCCCGCTCCCAAGCGCTGCGCGTCTCGGCCTCGTCGCGCGGTGCGCCTGCTCCCGCTACTTCGCCGTAGGCCCCGGCGCCGCCACCCGCAGTAGGGCGTCTGTGCTCCTCCCCGTCCCCAACGCGCCGCCGTCCCCCAGGCCGCCACCGACAAAACGACAGTGGAGGAGTTGGCCGTGGCTCTGCAAGGGGGACGAGCGCGGGAGGAGCGGCCAGATGCGGCAGACGGCATGGGCGCTGCAGCTCCGTTGACCAAGCAGTGGACGGGGGCGGGTGGAGCAGCAAGGTGCGGCGGACGGCTCGAGCGCGACAGATCTGGCGGTCACGTCACCGACGAGCGGGGGCGAGCGACCAGGTGCGGCAGAAAACATTGGCGCGGTGGCCATGCTTACCTCCCCTGGATTTCCTCCATCGACGTCCGCGCGGTGGCCGTGCTTACCTCCCATCGGCTTTCCTCCGCGCCACGGCCGGCTCGCAGTTAGAGGAGGCCGAGCAGGCGAGCAGTGCGCAGTTTCTCTGGTCCTGGCGCCGGGAGCCGACCAAATCGTGTATGTCTTCTGCGAGTTCGAGCGCGTGCCGGCGGCGGCAGTCCACGGTGCTGCTGGCTGGAAGGACGGTCCGACGAACAGCGCCGGGATCCAGCCGTTGACTCGATTCAATGCAGGTTTGGCGATCGCGTGCGCGCATAGGGCAATGCCCGCGTTGATTCCTTTTCCGTTGACTACTTTTTATGCTTGATCGGAAATTGCTCAACGATCTTTTCTTAGCATGTTCTCCACCCCTCAACGATCATTTCTTAGCATGTTCTCAGATCGGAAATTGTTACAGGTTGTTCCCCAAAAATTGCTAACGATTCTTCCACAATTTTTTTTGGTACTAATTGATATGTGATGAACTGCTGATTTACTGATTCCCAAAAAAGTGCTATGGAAATCACCGGTCTGTAAATCGCCTTGGCTGCCCCGCGAGCAGCCGCCGTCGCTGGTATCGTTCGTGCCATGCTCGTGGTGGAGCTCGTCGGGCCGACAGGGCCACAGAGGGCGGCGTCGGATGCCGGTCCTGGGAGAGAGAGAGGCAAGGATCCGGGTAAGGCACGTGGGTGGGGCAGCGTTTTCCACGAGACAAAGGTACTCACACCGTATGGTCGCCGTGAGCTAAAAAATGAATCTCAATGTTGATCCAACGGCAGCTAGGAGGTGCTCACGTATCCCCTGATCATCAAATCCACTCTCTCCATTTGTTACCGAAAAATCTTAGTTGCAACCTTGTTTCCAACCGCAGAAAATGTTAGTTGCAAGCTTAGTTACAAGCTCACTTCCAACTAAAAAACCTCTTAAAGAAGTGAGCCTAGCTTAACCGAAGGGAAGTGGATGTACAACCCAGCCACCCAGGTTCAAGTTCCCACGGACGTTGATTTGGGTTCTTATTATTTTAAAAAAAAACCACTGTAGGTTAAAAAAAACCACTGGAGGGGCTTCCCCTACCGTATTCCTTTCAAAAAAAAACTAAAAAACCTCAGTTGTAACTTCACTTGAATCTGTAAAAATCACAGTTACAATCCAATTACAACTAATGTGCAAGTTGTTAAACCTTGTAATCAGAGTTTGTATAGAGTTTGTATATGCCACGTGTGGGGATTTTCCACACATATATTAACACGTAACCCGGCCCAGGGAGAGGGCACGGTTCCATCCCTAGGACTTTGACATGGTATCAGAGCTGCCTCCTCCCACCTCGTGAGCGCAGCCGCCGCATCCACAACCCACCCGCCGGTGAAGGACCCGAAAAAAAAAGCACAACCAGAAAAACCTGCTCCGATCGCCTCACGCCGTCGAGAGTTTCAGACAAATCCGCTCCGATCGCCCTCTGTCGTCGTCGTGAGCTAAAAACCCTAGATCAAACACACACCACAGCAGTCCTAGCCAGTGCGCGCGCGTCGCTCATGTGCGTGCCTCGACTCGACTTCACCACTGGCGGTGCCGCTGCAGGCGAGCTGCGCTTGCCGCTCTTGGTTTGCCGATGTCGGAAAAACTGTCGCGGGACAATCATCGCTTCAGAAGACACGAAGTTGCCGGCGTTCCACCGTGCGCAGAGGCTGTGGGAAGCTCTCGACGGATCTGACCCCGCACCACCTGAAACAAAAGAGATTGAAGATAAAGATAAAAAAGAAGATCCAAGTTCCGAGCCGGGCCTATGTTGTCTGGTTTGCTCGGGATCAAGCACTGATGAGCTACCTAGTTAAATCTCTTGATCAGGATCTCTTGGCTCAGATGATCGGATTGCAGCATGCTCATCAAATTTGGTCGACAATTCAGAGCTTGTTTGCAGCACAATCTCGAGCTCATGTGAACTTTCCCGCAAGTGGTGCCATTGGTCAACACCAAGAAACGAGGATATGTCGGACTCCAGCTAAGTTCGTGCACACGCAGTGCAAGGTTGTCCGAGAACTTCGTGCCCTTGGAAGAACTGAGTCAAGATAGGCCCCAGGCGGCTATCGCTACCCGGCGGCCTGGATGGCAGATACGCCACACCCTTTGTCCCATCGCCGGTTATTGCAAATCCTACCACTACTGCGTTGTTGATGTGCTCGCGGCTTCAAGCGCTTTGATGATACGCCGGACACGCCCTCTCGCGGTGCGGCCGGAGTGGTGCTTTAGTTTCGAGCCAGCTCGCGAACAACGCTTCACGTGGTGGTGGTGGTGGTTCTTTTCAGCGCCGAGATGACAATGTCCCTTCCCGACGCGATTACCAGCGTCGTGATGACCGTGGCTACAGATCTGATGATCGTGATGGCTACAACGAGCCGGAATGACGGTGTCGGCGGTGGTGGTGGCTTCTGCCCGGGGATGGCGAGAGATGGCCTCTGCAGCAGGGATGGTAGAGGATGGCTCCCCAGCGGGGCGAGATGAGGCGGGATGACGGGGCAATGTCGGCGGTGGCCGTGATGATCGGGGGGTATAATAGGCGCGATGACGGTGTGCTGCGGTGATGGAGGTGGTGGTCGGTGGCGGCCACAGCCGTGTGCACGTGGGCGTACACCTACTCGCTATTGTTGCCACCATGCGCAAGATTTGCACCTAGTATGGGCACCACTGCATGTGATTGTTGGTGGGCGTTCTCGTGGTAGTGATGATGAGGATCGCCCTCGCAATGAGAAGGGCGCATATGGAGGATGGATACCAGGCTGGTGTCATGGACAACAGTGGTACTGGATCACATCACGGGACAATTCAGCCAGTGTTCACACTCTCGTGACCCCTATAAGGAGTGGTGATCCAGTTCCCAAACTGCCGGGTAGTGGTGTGGCAGCATCCAGCCTCTTGAGGTCATTCAAACTTGTTACACTTACCCCTCATAGCTCATTGCATACGAATAATATTTCTCCATGTGTTCCTTGTGCCCACCAGGAAATTTGTTATCAGCTCATAGAATTACCTTATACAATAATGCTTTTGTTGAAATTCACCCTTTCTTCTTTTGGATAAAGGATCAGGCCACCAAGAAAATTCTGTTTAAGATTCCTTGTCATGATGGCCTCTACCCCCTTGTGCCCATCTCCAATGTTCTGTGACCCCCAAACATGCCTTCATCACCATCAAGCCGTCTTCATCCACTTAGCATCGTCGTCTAGGACATCCATCATCCTTTATTATTCAACAAGTGCTTAGGAAGAATAATTTAGCATACACCACGGAAATAGAAATCCATATGTGTGTGATCTTTGTCGACAAGCAAAGAATCATCAATTACCATATCATGTTCCATTAGTGTGTCCTACTTGTTCCTTTAAGAACAAGTGTTTTCGATGTATGAGGTCCTGCTCCGGCCTGTTCGTTGGAAAACATCGGTATTATGTCGGCTTCATTGAGTGGTCATAGTAAGTTTGCATTGGATTTGTTTGCTGGAAAGAGATGTGATGTGTACCAAGTTTTTCTCAATTTTCAGCGGCTCATTTGAGCGAGAAATTCAATAGAAAAAGTGTTTCCTATGCAAAGCTGATGCGGGGTGGTGGCAGATATGAAAAACTCCACGGTTTCTTAAAAAAGTAGGCGTTACTCATCATGTCCTGCTTGTCCGCATGCTCACAACAATAGTTCACTGAGGCTGCAGCACCAGAACCATGTTCTTACAAAGTTTGGTCTTGCTCTTCTTGTTAAGCCCCCTCCCTCAAGTTCACGGGTGAAAGCTTTCCACCTTTATACCTTCCTCATAAATTTACTGCCTACTAAAGTTCTTGATCTCATGTCTCCAGCTGAAAAATTACTTGATGTCAAGTCGAACAATGATACCCTTCGTGTCTTTGGTTGTGCCTGCTGGCCTAACCTTTGCCCATACAATAAACACAAGCTTTCTTTCTGATCAAAACTGTGTGTTTTTCTTGGCTATAGTCCTCTACATAAGGGTGTCAAGTGTCTTGATGTCTCCACTGGTCGTATTTACATATCTCGTGATGTAGTATTTGATGAAATATTTACCTTCAAAAGTATCTTCATCCCAATGCCGGTGCACAACTTGGCTGAAATCCTTTACTATATGTACTTTATTATTCTCCAACTTTTTCTGAGGAGTAACTATTGATGATCTTCTTCTCTTTGTCACTGTTCAGTGCTCTTGCCCAAGTTTCTGGTGATAGTGCGGCCAATATGTTCAAGTCAAAATTCCCAGGTGCATTTACGATCACTTGGTTCTAACAAGAAATGGTGACAGGAAGAAAACCTCATAGAGCCACCCATTTGATTCCCAGATCCTTGATCTAGACTGATCACTTGCCGGCTATGCGCTGGTCCTTCTTCCTCTCATGCAGCAATGTCTGATGACAGACCAGATACATAACAGGAGGATGCAACCAAATTGAGGCAGCTGGGCTAAAGGAGATTAGGAAGGTTTGTGGTCAAGTGGATGAACTTGGATACTTTTTCCTCAAAAAACATGCATTTGGAGGTAGAAGAGAAAGAAAGACACAAGGAAGAACTCGCTCTAGATCTTTCTCTTCATTGATCTCAACATGGTACGAGGTTTGTGTTTACGAGATTTCTCTACCAAAGTTGGTCCTCCTCCTATCACACCCGCATCTTGGGTTTATCTCCTCATATATAGAGGGTGGCTTCAAGGAAAGAAACCTAATGGCATCTTACATTCGTCAAACTACTTGCACAAAGTTACTTTAATCATAGATGATATAAGGTCTTATTTTATCAGGCTGACGTCCTCAAAACTATTTAAACGTATCTCTTCTTGTTCTTAATTCAGGAAGCTTGTTAGCTACTTTGGTTATCTCTTTGTCTTCTGCTGGAGGGAATCACGGCCAGTCACATTACTCTGGTGTACTTCTGCGATAGCGAGTGTGCTCTCTATGGTTAGGTATACCCCCTCTGGGGATCTTAGGCTTAGCTCATGACAAACTCTTAACTTCATGCTCACGTTATAAACATGACGGTGTCTTGATGGCCTAAACCATCACAGGTTTTATGCCTTCAGCATAGAGGTCATCCCCTAACCTGCCTACTCCCTTCAAGTCCAGTAGTGGCGTAAGAGGCTATCACATCACTGTGGCACCTTTGAGGAGAAACCATGACGTCTCATAATTCTTCCAGAGGTCTTCTTAGAAAGCCATCAATAAGTAATTCTTACTCATATCTGTGTTTATGATAAATGTTTATAACTACCATTACTATAATTATTAAGCGAAAACATTATTTATGTGTATTATATAACTATAATGGAGTCCTAATGGCCTCATGCATAACTAGCTTGTTAATAAATAATCATAATTTAGTCTGAACATTGGATGTTATTAATAACAAGGTTATGTCATTATGTGAAAGATGATGTAATGGACACACACTTTAAATCATGTAGCATAAGATCAAATCATTAAGTTATTTGCTATAAACTTTGATACACTTAGTTACCTAGTCCTTTTTCGACCATGAGATCATGTAAATGCTTCTTAGGAAAGGTACTGATTACATCAACGCCCAGCAATAAATGGGTGCAGTTATAAAGTTTGATTAAAGTATCTGGAAAGTATGATTAGAAGCCTGCTGGATCAAAAGTGAGGTTGTCCATCCATTAGCTGAGATAGATATACTCTGGGCCTCTGGTGAATATCATCTAATTAACAAAGCACCTTGTGATATGGTTATAAGAGACCACATACCATGAATGCGAGTAAAGACTACTTGTCGGGAGGCGGTGAACAAGGTATGAATGCAGATGGTCAGCCTGGGATGGTAAAATATCAACGTAATAAAAGAATAAATTATAGTATGTGAATGGTTATTGATCACTAAGTCATGTTCAAATATGTGGGAGCCATTATGGGTCTCCGGATCCCGCTATTGGTTGTGGTAGGAGAGGTCTCTACCATGTCTACATAGTTCGCGAAGCAGGTAAGGGTGACACACTTAAGGTTTGATGTCGTGATATTAGATATTGAATATCGATAGAGTTGAAGTTTTATTTAAGGAGTCTGGATGGGATCAGGACATCTGAGGAGTTCACAGGAGAATGAGTCCAGGAGAATAAGATTCATATATGAAATCATCATTGGATTTGGGAAATGATCAGGTGCATTTATGGAAGGGTTAGAAAGTCGGGAAGAAAGGCACTATGGAAGGTGGAGTCCGAAGGGACTCCACCAAGCTTGGCCAGCCAAACCTAAAGTAGTGGAAGAAAAAGTAGAACTTCAGTAAAGTGCGAACCTTCTCTCATTGGCCAGGTAGCGCGTCCCAGGAAAATGTTCTGATGCTAGTCACACTTGCCGTGCTGTGAGAGGAAGCTAATGATAATGATCATGAAACTTGTGAGATAGCTACTCAACCTCGCGAGATCGTGACCAGAGCAGTGCCTCCCCAGTTATTGTAGTCCTTGTCTAAATGTCATGTTAATGGACCAGCAATGATGAAGACCACTGCGGCAATATGAAGAAGCGATGATGAGCCCGAGATTCCAACAAATGGCAAGAAGCCATGAAATCCGAGGAAATGGGATCCATGTATGATAACAAAGTGTGGACTTTGTTAGACTTACTTTGATAGCCACAAAGTTTGAAAACAGAAAATCAATGGATCTTCAGAAAAAAGCAATCTTTGATGACCAATATTCATTTGTATAAAGCTCGACTTGTCACAAAGGGTTAAAACAAATTCAAGATGTGACCTAGTGGACTTTCTCTCCTGTAGCGAAGCTAAAATCTGCATTTGTGCAATGTTTGCTGATTATGAGATTGTGATGGATGTTAATAGCGTTGCCATTGGGCGTGAGGAAGGAGTTGTACCTGTTACAACCAGGTTTTATAGTCTAAAAATCTTTGAAAACCAAGGTGTGCAGCTTAAGTGTTAAATTTATGAATTTGAAGCAAGCATCCGAGAAGTTGGAGACCGACGTTTTGATAAAGGTGATCAAAGACTTCAGGTTTATACGATTGCCATGGAGAGCTGTAATTTACAAAAGAAAAAATAATTTGAGGCTCTATACAGCATTCTGATATTATATGTAGATGACATGTTATTGATTAGGAATGATATAGAACAATGCAAATTATGAGGTTATTTGAATAAAAGTTTTTCAATGAAAGACCTTGGTGAGCATGTTATTTTGACCTGCAGGCATCAAGATTTACTGAGTGAGTCAAGGCGCCCTAATGGGCTTCAGGTCCCATCTGATAAAATTCTAAAAGTTTAGAATGGACGAAAGTAAGAAAAGGGTTCTTACCTATATTTACGAGTAAGATTCATGGTAACTCAAGTGCATTTATGCGAGAAGAAAGAGAAAGGATGAATCGAGATCCCTATGCTGGCGAGTGGCTCCATCATGTATTTGTGCTATATACTAGGCAGATGTGCTTTTATCTTTGTTAGTTTGACTAAGCGAGATATCAAAGTGATACAGAAGTCCCAGACCTTAGACCCCAGTCCAAGAATATCACAGAAGTACTTGAAAAGAACTAAGGATATGTTTCTTTGTTTATGGAGGTGACCAGAGCTCGTAGTAACCGGTTACACAGATGCAGTTGGTGCCGATCGATGACTCTAAGTCTCGATGCGGAGTGCGTGTTTATATTGAATGGTGCTGAGTAAGCTGGTCAGCTTTCAGAAGCGAAGATTTTGGTAGAAGATCTTCAGCAGAATGAATACATAAGGCTTGAGGAAACTGTGAAGCAGTATGGATGAAAGGATTCTATGAGTGAACAGTGTGGTTTCCTAGTGCATTGGGCCCCACTAGTCTCTCATTCATGACAGCAGCAGTGCCTGCTGTGCACAGAGCCAAAGGTCACTAAAAGGCTAGCATGTCAACTGAGTTATGTGAATTCAGCGAGTACATCGAAAGATAGATAAAGATTTGCAAAGTATGCAACGATACGAATATGGCAGTCCGTTGACTAAAAGCTCTCCTAGGGCAAAGCATGACCAACACTTGAGAATGCCATGCAGGTTTGTTAGGTGCCTTACTGATGTAATCTAGATTGTTGACTCTAGTGCAAGTGGGAGGCGGTTACAGGAGATGTGCCCAGAAGGCAATAATAAAGTGGTTATTATATATCTTTATGTTTATGATAAATGTTTATATACCATGCTATAATTGTATTAGCTTGAAACATTAGATACCATGTGTGTTATGTAAACAACAATGAGTCCCTAGTAACGCCTCTTAACTAGCTTGTTGATTAATGGATGATTAGTTTCATAATCATGAACATTGGATGTTATTAATAACAAGGTTCATATCATTATATGGAATGATGTAATGAATACATAATTAAGCGTAGCATGAGATCACGTCATTAAGTTATTTGCTATAAGCTTTGATACATAGTTACCTAGTCCTTTCGACCATGAGATCATGTAAATCACTTATACCGGAAAGGTACTTTGATTACATCAAAGCGCCACTGCGTAAATGGGGTAGTTATAAAGGTGGGATTAAGTATCCGAGAAAGTATGAGTTGAGGCATATGGATCAACAGTGGGATTTGTCCATCCCGATGACGGATAGATATACTTTGGGCCCTCTCGGTGGAATAATACAGTCTAATTCAGAAAAGCACAGCATGTGAATGGATTCTTAAAATTACATACTATGGGTACGAGTAAGAGTACTTGTCGGGAGAGCGAGGTTGAACAAGGTATAGAATAAAGATGATCAAACCTGGATAAATAAATATACGTAACTGTGGGAATCGGTATCGTATGCGAATGTTTCATTCGATCACTAAGTCATCGTTGAATATGTGGGAGCCATTATGGATCTGGATCCCGCTGCATTGGTTATTGGTCGGAGAGAGGTCTCTACCATGTCTACACAGATTTGTGACATTTGGATGCAGTACCAGGTTTGATGTCGTATTAGTAGATGTGAATGAGATGAGGTCCCAGAGATTTTAGTAAGAGGTCTGTGCTAGGATCAGGACTATCTTGCAGGAGTTCCGAATGGTGGGGAGAATAAGATTCATATATAGGAAGTCATATTCCAAGTTTGGAAATGATCGGTGCATTTATGTAGGTTCTAGAAAGTCGGAAGAGAGCTGCTATGGAAGGTGGAGTCCCGAAAGGACTCCACAACTGAGCAATGGCCTAAGGAGAGGTCAGTGGGACTCCACCAAGGGTGGCCGGCCCTCAGGAAAGGTGGGAGTCCCACCTTGAGTAGGACTCCCCCTTTAAATGGTTTCCCACCAAAGGTGGGTTTTGGAGTTGGAGTCTTGACCGAGGAGCTTGTAGTCCAACACTTGGGGTTCCACCCTATATAATGAGGAGCAAGGGAGGCGCCCCACCCCAGCCCTGTTAGCCACCCCCCTATAGTGGCAGCCCCTCTCCCAGCTCTAGCCGCTTCTCTCCCTGCCTCTCCACGCCTCCTTGCTTGAAACTCATGCAGGAGATCTCCATTGACCTAGCCACCACGCCGTCGTGCTCCGGGATTCCAAGGAGGATCTACTAGCCCATGCCCACATTTAGGCAGGGAGAAGGGCGTCGTCTTCATCAACGGCATTGTGGCCCGTGTGATCTTTGTGATTATTAACATGAGTCAAGATCTTCTACAGCTTTGGCAATAATGATCTGTCTTGCAACAGATCTGTCTGGTGGTTTTGAAATCTTCAGGTTAGTCTGTTCCTTCCCTGTTCCTCTTCTGGTGCATCTTAGCTTGGATTCGTTCTGTGACAGAAATTTTGTTTTCTATGCTCTGGTGATCTAACAGTGGTATAGACATGTCTATGTACAGTTAGTTTGATGAAACCACAATTGTTTTAGCGTTGGTCTTCTTTGCTCACTAGTTGTCTTTATCTGTTGGCTGTAGTGGGATGGCGGCTGAGCTCACTTACATGGGCGGCAGTTCATGGGGTGCTCCAAGCTCTGACTGTGCAGCTAATGCATGCAAATGCAGCTGTGGGTCTCTGTCTCTCCTCGATGGTGAAGGTCAATCCTCTCTGCCAACCATACTATTATCACAGTTGCCATGGTTCATGTTAGTGATGGATTAGATCTTGCTCGAAAACCTAAACCATGCATCTGCAAACCAAGGCGTGCTTGTTTGCAGAGTTTGGTGATCATGATATGGCCATAATAGATGATGGAGATATGTGTGAATTGATCATTACTCCTCAGTAAGCAAAAGCTAATTTGGCAGCAGTTCTTCAAAGATGGTTGTGGAGAAAATATCATAATTCTCTGTTTCTCTGTGCAGCGCTCTGGGAGATTCCTTTTCTCGTGCGTAGTTGGGGGTCTTGTTTCTTGTGTGTACCCGTGTCTGCGGCTGTCTCTTCTCCGTATCTTTTCT
>NC_061513.1:65497209-65554465 GCF_022539505.1 Lolium rigidum | reverse complement strand
TCCAACCGCCGCCGCAGCCTCCAACCGGTCGCATCGACGCCCCCAACCGCCGCCCTTGTATCGACGAGAGCCGAGATCGACGCCATCAAGGAGGTAAACTCATTAGTTACTCCTTCGCGTCATCTTCTTTAACTATATATGCCTTTCGTGACTGCCATCTCACGATGCCCAACATGGCGCCCCGACTCGGGATGAACAATGCATACTTCGCAAACGGTGGAGCCCGGCGGCAAGTTGGTGGAAGTTGCTAGCGGCTTTGTCATGGCTTCCCGCGTTATGCACGGCGCTACATTGACGGAAGACGTGGCGAAGGTCAAGTTGGTAATGGTAGTGCCGGAGTACCGCTACGCCATCCCCCCTTTCAACCTCCGGGCACGAAGAAGGCGAGGTTTTGTCCCTTGGGGATTGCACCTCATGGCTTATGAAATGGCCGAAGAACCAGATTCGTCCGGGGGGTCTTCCGAGTTGTAAGAGAAGCACCGGCGCCACCTCCCCTATCATCCGGCCCAAGATCGCCAACGCCGACGACACCCTTAAGGAAACGGCGGTCGCCGCCCCCACTACCCTCGAAGGAACCGACGGTCGCCGCCGCCACCCGGAAGGAACCGACGATCGCCGTCACCACCAGACGCCACAAACAGTTGTTGGGAGCGCTACCGCAACGACCGCCTACTAGACGCACGGTACGCCAAGCGGCGGCATCGCAACCGCCACCACCTAAGGTCCAGGACATGGCGCCACTTGATGGCAATGATGTAGATGATGATGATGACATCGATGCCTACATCAACACTGGCGCCTGCAGCCAAGATATGTACATGCCTCCTATGGATGAACAAGCCTTCCGCACACACGGCGATCAACTTAGTCGTCCCCCTACGGTCACGAAGCAGCGCCTGGTCTTCACGGGTCTTTCTCAAGACACTCCTCCGGAGGCCGGCAATCCAGCTCAAGTCAAGCCTCGCTACCGTTTTCAGCCCTAACACGCTGCGTAAGACGATCATCGGGGATCCACCCAAATCAACCCCAGCAACCTCAGAAGCACCACCAGCACCCGAAGCACCACCATCGGCACCACAAGCACCCCCAGTAGGTCAAGTGAAGAAGGGAAGGAAGAGAGGAGCCAAGAAGGGCGCATCTTCGAGCCAGCCTGCTCCTAAGAGGATCCGGGCCGACGACATGGTACCACCTACACCGGATGGCTTGCCCCGGTGTCATGAAGCCGGTAAACCTATACGCGCTCCGGACATGGAACACCTCGCAAGTGGACAAATGCTCCCTTTGCAAGCACTCTATTCATTATCAAGAGAGCGTCCTTCTTAAAGAAAAGGATCCAAATTACCCGGTGTTCTCGGTCAAGGTGCCGTCCAACCAGAACTTCGTCAATGAAGACCCCGCGGATATCTTCTTCATAGCGTTCGAGGACGTCTTCAATCTATTTCACTCGAAACGGCTCGACTATAACTTGGTCCGCCTATACGCGATTAATCTTCAGATGAAGATCAACGAGAGAGACCCCGCCACATCGCGGTAGCGGATCCCTACTACATGCGCGATAGCCAGCTCCAGGACGGCTCAAGGACACGGACCAAGGCGGTGCGGTACCTCCAGAACTTCATGCTCATGCACAAAGAGAGCAACACCATTCTTCTGCCTGTCTTTCCCGAGTAAGTACACATCCGCTCACGACCGTCGTAACTTATGCTTTCTTATATATTTCTTCCATTGCCGATCATTTCCAACATTCCATTTCAATTGCATGTGTTGAGCAGGGACAAATACTGCACACTCATCATCCTAGATCCAAAGTGGTCACTAGCCCGAGTATTTCGACTCGTCGAGTACGACGACGAAGAAAGACTACACGAGAATAAGGGGTGTTCTCGATGAGGCTATCCTTGGCTACTCCAAAAGTGGAGGCACCTTCGACAAGAATGGGCAACATATCGGGCCGGACACTAAAAAGATCGGGTTCAAGCACGTGATCAACTTCCCTTGTATCAAGCAGCCAGCTGGCAGCATTAAGGAGGCCTTCTATGTCCTCCATCACCTTAAAGGGTTTGTCGAGGATGCGGAGATGATGTCTCTGCCACCTAGTAAGCGAGACCCCATTAAAATGTCGAGGGAAATCAGTGATGATGATCTTAGAGAAGACTTCCATCGCATCCAAGTAAAGCTCTCGGAAATTATCTTACAAGATGTATCCAACGGATCGGGGCTCTTACACGTAGCCAGAGCGTTGCCTAAGAGGGATATCGAAGAACGCCTACATAAGCAGGGTGATGGAAGGACGTGGACGACGAAGGACTTGTACAAGCCGTTCCCGGAGCCGCTCAAGAAGACGTCTCGTTGACCGAGGCCGGTGTGCCTAGCATTACTTTGAATCGATAGACAATTTGCACCGTGTTGTAAACTAAACTTGCTTAATTTGCTCGAAACGGTGGTCGTCGTTGTTGGACTTCAGTTACTATTGTAGTCGTTATCGTTGAACCATATTACTTATGTGATACCGATGCTATATTTCTTTTAGGTTTATTATTATTTCCTTGCTTTAATTCTTGTGAATATGTATGCATGTGAACCCTCTAACTCTTTCCATTGCGTTATATACTAATATGCCTTGTGTCCATAGAGATGACGTACTACGTCGTGTTCGAGGGGAGGGTTCCGGGAGTGTACGAGGAGTGGGAGGAGTGCAAGAAACAGGTGCACAAGTTCAGCGGCAAGCTGCTACAAAGGGTACCCGACTAGACACGAGGCGGTTGCCAAGTGGAGGGCGCACCAAGCTAACAAGAGCAAGATGAAGACCTTCCTTGTGCTCTCGCTCTTGCTCACCATCGTCGCGGCGGTACTCTATTTCATCCTAGTGTAGGCGGCGGCCGGTGTCACTTCGTTTGTATCTAGAGATGATGAGAACTTTCTTAATTTGCATGGATTATGAGTTGTATGGAGCTATATGTATAACTCGATCGGGCTCTAAGTAATGTGATGATGATGTGATGATTATATATGTCCATATTATATCTGTCTATATTATATCAGTATATAACCTATATACGGTGTATAAAACCGAGTATAAAACCTGTATAATACACCAGGGAGCACAAAATCGAGTATACCCGTACATAGTTCTGTGGCGCACCAAAAAATAATTCCGTGGCGCACCTGTTTACGTGGCGCAGCTACACCACATGCGCCACAGAACTACTTATTTCTGTGGCGCACCTTGCCCGGTGCGCCATAGAAACCTTATTTCTGTGGCGCACGACCAGGTGCGCCACAGAAAGCTTATTTTTGTGGCGACGTTTCTGTGGCGCACCAACCGTGCGCCACAGAATCACATTTTCGTGCGCCACTGATGAGGCTTTTCCTACTAGTGAGTGTCACAAGTGAGATGTCGGGTGTTACCACCACCTTGCCAAGACCCAATACCTTAGAGCATGTGTTGTCGCCATATGATAGGGTAGAATGAGAAGGCTCGAGGTCGACAATAATATTCTTGCTTCCGGTCATATGACTTGTGGCTCCACTATCAACCACCCACTTTGCGCCACCGGAAGCATAGTCCTACAAGGAATCAAGTCTTGGATTTAGGTACCCATTTTTCAATGGGTCCTATCATGTTAGTAACAAGGGGTTTGGGAACCCAAATAGTCCAATCAACATTGTCCTCTTGAGGACCAATAAATTAAAGCGAGCACGAATATGTCCATAGTAATCAACAAAAAGAACATGAGAAGGGTTGTTAGAGCCGGCGAAACCCTTCGAGGCGGAGTTGGGTACTCCATCCATTCTTGAGCTAGCATCGCTCTCCTAATGGTTGATCTCCATGTTCTCCTTGTTCTTTTTCTTCTTCTTGGTCCTCCTATTCCTCTTCCTCTTTGGCTTGGTAGCAACTCCTCCTTCATTGCAAGAGCCCTCTTTGGCTCCAATGACTCCTTCCAAGTACTTGGCTTGAACTTGGAGTCTATCAACTTTGTCCTTCAAACGATTGACTTCATCTTCATGCTCCGGGTGAGGGTGACAAATATCAAACACTTGGACTTCCTTTGCCTTGTTCACCCGGAAGTGTTCCATCAAAGCTTCTTCTTGGAGAGCGTTCATTTTCATGAGTATACGCTTGTCACTCTCCATCTTGGCAATGTCACTTTCATGAGTGCAACACGCACGGTCCTTGCTCAAAGGAAAATACTCCTTCAATGCTTCCTCTTGCATGGAATTGACCTCCATGAGCTTGGCTTCCCTCCTCTTCAAGGCGGATATTTCTTCCTCATGATCATAACAAGTGGCCTTCTCTTTTCTCATGTGGAGGCATTCCACCAAAGACTCTTCTTGCATGCTACGCAAACTCAGTAGCTTGGCCTTGGTGGTCTCAAGAGTGGCATTTTCTTCTTCATGGTTGCAACATGAGGTCTTCTCCTTGCACAAGCGGTAATATTCATCCAAGGCTTCTTCTTGAAGAGCATCGACCTCCAAGAGAAGAGCATTGTGCTTCCTCAAGGAAGCAACTTGATCAACAAGCTCGTCATGGCAAGAGTTATGGTATTCCTCATCTTTCTCTTTGTTAGCTTCCTCGAGAGAGAGCATCTTCTTTTTGAGCTCGCCCATCAAATCAAGAGCATGGTCTCGGTCCTTGGTGAGTTGGGAGACAATAGCCTTGTTGGAGTCTTCAAGGATGATGACACTAGCTTCAAGAGACATGCGCAAATTTTGTTCTTCTTCAAGCGCTTGATTGAGAGAAGCAATCTCATTTTCCGCCTTCCTTTCAAGCCTCTCCTTCTCCTCTATAAGGTCTTGTGCCGCACCAAGTTGTCCCAAGAGAGCCCCAACATGAGTCTTGGTATCCCCTCGCATGTTAGTGAGAAAAGAATTCAAACCCATAATCTCACGCTTAACGGTGAGACTAGTGGCATCATCAATATATAAGGCATTAGTTGAAGATGAGAGTTTGGAAGGGGCCTCTGTGGATACCTTTGCCATAAGGCAATGAGAATTGTGGGTGATGAGGTTCTCATTAGGAGAGTCGAAGAGGGAGATAGAGGGAGTGGTAATGGCGATGGCGGCCACTCCATCTCCTTCCTTGTTGGAGCTCTTGTCCTCATGTTCTTCATCCTCATCGTAGGAGTACTCTTCTCGGATGATGAATGCTCTAGGCTTCTTGGTGAAGGAGACCTTGTCGTCATCGGGCTTGGAGGAGAACTTGGAGAATCCTTTAGAGAGAGACTTGAACTTTTCCTTGCAGACAAGCCTTCCACCATTATCTTCTCTTCTCTCAAATATACAATCCGCAACAAAATGATTCTTGTCGCAGCAATTGTAGCATGTTCTCCCCCTTTGCCCCTCCTTTGGACTCTTGGAGAAGCTTCTTGGAGAATCACGTGATCTTCTTGGTCTTGTGCTTCGAGACTTGTTTCCATCCCAAAATTTCTTGGCGGCGAGAGCCATGTGCTCATGATAGTTGGTCTTGAGATCATCCGGTCCCCACTCAATGGGATCCTCATCGCTTTCACTAGCCTCATGTACCTTCATCTTTAATGCAAGGTTGGGCTTGCGGGTGTTGTGGGCGCGAGCAACAAGATCCTCCGCATTCTTCTTGGAGATGTCCAAAGCGATGACTTCGCTAATAACTTCATCGGATGTCATAGCACGGAAGGAGGCGTTTTGGCGGATGGCCGTCAACTTCACTTCCTCATAAGGGAGGAAAGAATTGTAGAACTTGCGCTTGATCCAATGGTCATCCACAAACGTTCCTCCAAGATCTTGCATTTGTACGGCAAGAGCGATGAGGCGTCGATACATTTCTTCGGGGGACTCTCCTTCATTCATGACGAAGTTGTCGGCCATGTTGTTCACTTCATCAAAACGAGAGCTTTGGATGCTCGCATTTCCGAGGAAGAGCTTCTTGAGTTTATCCCATGCTTCCTTGGCGGTCTTGAGCGAGCGGATATGAGTGCGGTCCTTGGGCTTGACGGCCATGTGAATCATGTTGATGGCTATGGCGTTGAGTTGGTCATCCACCACATCTCTTCTTGTCAAGCTCTTTGGGTCTCGTGGTGAGTAGCCCTCCTCGATGATACGCCAAAGCTCGGTAGATGGGATGCGCACATGAGAACGCATTAAGAATTGCCAATTTTCAAAGTTATTTGACTCAAGTAACGGTGGTGAACCATGCGACAAGATATGTGGCATAGGTATTGGAACGTTTATGGTGTAATCACTTGGTGGTGGCACCGCATGATTACTCCCTAGACGTTCCTCAACCGGTGTCTCATCCTTCCCTTTTGTTGAAGTGCCGGTCTCCCCAAGCCCTTCCTTTTGTGGATCTTTTGTCGATTGCGCGACAAAATCAACAAGAGGAAATTGGTTAACTTTTGGTGCGGGATCATCGGCACTCGCCTTAGGGTCTACGATAGGGGTTGGTTTTTGAGCAACTAACTCCATCATCATTGCCTTCATTTGGTTAACGATGGATGACTCCAATTTCTTGAGGTCATCCAAAGTAGTCGTAGTGCTATCGATGGGAGATGATGGAGCAGGTGGCTCAAGGGAAGGTGACCCATTCACAACCGTCTCTTGTTCGGCCATTTCTTAGGCGGTAAAGCCCGAGCAAGAAAACCTTGCTCTGATACCACTTGAATGGATCGTAGCGAACAAGAGGGGGGTGAATGGACGCTACGTCAAGTTTTAGTCTTTTTCAATTTTAGCGACGGTGTTCCTACAATGATGCTAGAACAAGTGCAACAAGCAAAGGAACAAACAAGATAGTAAGAGTAAGGAGCGGGACAACTAGATGGCGCGTAGACGAGGCGAGGTTTGTTTCCCGCAGTTCCTCTCACAAAAGAGAGTACGTCTGCATTGAGGAGGTGCTAGCCTCACACAAGAGGCTAGGCGGCCACACCAAGAAGGAAGGCCTCACCTTCTTCCTCGAGAGAGCTCCACAAAGAGGCTCCCCCTTCTCCACTATGACACCGGTCGAGGCGGTGATTCCTTCACAAGGTTGGGGCGAGCTCCACACCACAAGGAGGCTCCCAACAACCCATGGAGCTAGTACAACACCAAGCTAGCCTTCATGGATGCACTTCCTCCAATATCCCACCATAGGAACCCTAACACCAAGATCCACTAAGGAATAGCAAGTATTGGTGAAATCACTCTTGGTAGAACTATAGATCGGGGTCTCCTCCACCACTCATCAAAGTTTGGGCAAGATTGGCTGGATGGTTGGGGAGATCCACTAAGTTTAAGCTCAGCAACAATGGAGGAGAGAGAGATAGGAGAGATAAAATCGAGTTGGGGAAGAAGGGCCCTTTAAATAGCCCCCCTGAAATCCCACCGTTATGTCCAGTTTTTGGGAGGCTAGCTTGTCCATAGCTCCACAAAGGGGCTCCCCCTTCTCCACTATGACCCCGAAGCGGTACTGCCATAACTAGTTATGGTACTTGAGCGGTACCGTAACTCATACTGTGGGTCAAAATCAGCGCAGAGCTCCAGAGCGGTACCATGGGCGGTACCAGTAGGGATAGCGGTACTACCGCTACTGGTACCGGTAGTACCGGCCTGACAAAAACTGTATTTCTCCCCTTTTTGTCTCCAACCATGTCACCTCGCGATACACACACAAAACCAGAAAACCTATGACCTACGCTTCAGTCCTCCGATTTTGACGTGTCCAGCTCAGGATGGGCATTCGGTTTTAACCGAAATTTCTGTTCGGTTTTTGTGGTTTTTTTAAAAAAATCGGTTTTCAAAAATGGTAACCGAGATTGGCATGAAAATTTAGGAAACCGAAGATTCGGTTAACCGACAAATTCGGTTCGGTTTTCGGTTAAAACCGAATGAACCTACTCACTTGAACAAATAGTAGGCATCACCGAAGAAAGCAAATAGTGATTGACATATCAACACAAAAAGCATTAACTGCGCAAGAAATCGACAAATGAGCACCAATCATGGAGGGATGCTATTTGGTAGGCTGCGGCACTCGTGTTACAGGTGCATCACTCATGAGCGATTAAAAGGGGTAGCTAAGACTTCGAGCGATGTGTTCTATTATGCAGGCTTCATGCTATATTCAGAAAAATCTAGTACATCAAAGACCAAAGTCATACATTGAATGGACAATTTTTGGAACATTAAAAGCAATTGGGTTTCTATGGAATGATCGGTTTATGCACAAATTGATGGTAGGTTACTCAATTTGGTCTATTCGGTCTTGTTCGGTTGGTGGGGCTAAAAACCGAATTCTACCAAATTTAATTCGGTTAGTATAAATGGAAACTGAAAAAATAGCGGTTAATGGAAAAAACCGAGATTTCGGTTAGTTTGGTTTCGGCTTCGGTTCGGTTTTCGGTTTCACGGTTTTTATGCCCACCCTGATGTCCAGCGAGGTCACCGTGCACTTGCAAATCTAACAAAGATACTCAAAGCACACGGTGAGATTATTCGAGTGTTGTCATCAAACACATAAAAACCGGAGTTTAGACTTTGCTCTTTCACTAAGCCATGCATCATTCATGGTCGAAATTTACAGCGAACCATAGTGAGCATTCTATGAAGCATTTTCAATAAAAAATCTATACCCATAGTAAATAAAAAATTGCTGAGATGTTCATTGTTTGTTTGTCTTGTCATTTTTTCAAGGGATTTCTCCTACAAGAGTACTTCCATATCATCGGGCAAGAGATACCCCGTTGGCGGTTCTCAATGATACATGTATACTTACAATGACAAGAACTTATTTGGGACCTAAGTTGAGTAGCATGAGGTTTAGGTACTCGTATTCAAGGGGCATGAGATTTCCAACCTGTGATTTTTCAAGCATATAGCTCATATTTGCCATCAAATTAACTTTAACCATTCAAGATGCTTATGATAGGGGAAATGAGAGCTCAAAGCTAATGAGTACCATCCTTTTTGGAAGGTTTATAAAACTTGTTTATCTTGCTTACTCTGCAAAGAGTCTCTCTTTTACTATTATGTTGAGTCTTCATCTTCTACTTTATGCACCGATTAAGAGAGCATAGTTGTCATTCTTAGTTCAATGTGCATAGTCCCAAAATTATTATTGATTGATTCATGATTGTGTTATTTCTTGTTCTTAAATTACTTGTGTCTACTCACCATCTGAACTTTGAAGGTGTCCTAGCATTTATGTTTTGCTACTTCATAAAGGACACGTTGAGTATCACTTTGTTGTGTTTACTCTATACTCATAAACAAACAGTTGTTTTCAATGCACTATTATTCATGATCCTTTGTTTGAGTTACTCTTCATGTTATAACATAGTTGCTCAGTTCTATTGAATTATATCTATCATGTCTATGTTTAGAGTACTTAGATCCCAGCTCACAATGCTTTACAATGCTTGATCAAGATTGTGTTGGCTTCATGTCACCTCAAAAATTATTTTGTTATCACTTACCTACTCGAGGAAGAGCGGGAGTTAAGCTTGGGGATGCTTGATACGTCTCAAATGTATCTATAATTTTTGATGCTCCATGCTTGTATTACACCAATTCATATATGTTTTGCTCTTACTTCATTGCACTTTATACATTTTCCGGCACTAACCTATTAACAAGATACCACAGTGTGAGTTCCCTGTTTTCTTCTGTTTTTGTATTTCAGAAAAGTTGTGCAAGATATATTCTCGGAATTGGACGAATAAACAAAAGCCGAAGTCAATATTTTACCGTAACGAAGACAGAGTCCAGGAGGGAGTCGAAGGGGGCAGCAGGGCGGCCACACCTGCCCTAGGCGCGGCCTGGCCCTAGCCCGCGCCTAGGTGTGGTGTGGGCCACCCTGTCCTCCACCGACATCAACCCTCCACCTATTTATTCACGATCTCGGGAAAACCCTGGATACCCGAGCCTCCATCCACGAAAAGTTCCATCGCGGCCACAATTGCAGAACCCATATCGGGGGGTTCTGAAGCTCTTCCTGGCACCCTGTTGGAGGGGGAAAAACATCATCAGAGGCATCTACATCGCCATGCCCCCCTCCGAAGTGATGCGTGAGTAGTTCATCCATGCACTATGGGTCCATAGCAGTAGCTAGATGGTTGTCTTCTCCAATTTGTGCCTCATGTTTAGATCTTGTGATCTTCCCTACATTATCAAGAACATCCTTATGTAATCCTACATGTTCTGTTTGCTGGGATTCGATGAAAATTTTATACTATGTTGAGGTCGATTATATATTCATGCCATATGTTATTTGTGATCTTGCATGTTGTCTATTGCTAGTAGATACTCTGGCCAATTAGATGCTTGTGACTCCAAGATGGGGTATTTATGCTCGATAGTAGGTTCATACCTCTAGTAATCTGGGAGAGTGACACTAACTTCTAAGATTGTAGATGTGTTGTTGCTACAAGGGAGAAAACAACGTTGTTTTATCCAAGGGTAATTCTACACACATTGCTTAATGCGATAATCTGTTGCTTGCAACTTAATACTCAAAGGGGTTCGGACGATAACCGGAAGGTGGATTATTAGTCATAGACACAGTTGGACTACGGTATATGTATTATGTTATAATGCCCAAACGAATCTCATAGTAATCATCTTGTCATGTATGGTCGATATTCTGTCAATTGCCTAGCTGTAATTTTTTCACCCAATATGCTATTTATCTTTATGGAGAGACACCTCTAGTGAACCGTGGACCCCAGTCCTTTCCTTTACACTGATAAATTTAACCACTGCAATCTTGTTCTTTTACTTAGTGCAAAGCTCTGTTCTCTTTAATTACTGCACACATCTCTTTCCACTCGATACGTCTAATCCTTTGTGTTCCGCAAACCGGTGAGATTGACAACCTCACTGTAAGTTGGGGCAAAGTATTTTGGTTGTGTTGTGTGCACGTTCCACGTTGTTGCTGACGCCAGTAGTGCGCCCTGCTACTAGTCAACTAGCAACACCTTCAGAAGTCACGTCTTTCTCCTACTGGTCAATTAAACCTTGGTTTCTTACTGAGGGAAAACTTGCTGATGTGCTCATCACACCTTCCTCTTGGGGTTTCCCAACCGCTTCCACAACAACCGCCACCTAGATTGGCTGGCGCCATCACCGGAGCACCATCACTAATCACTTGAAAGTGGGCTACCACATCGTCCCCCTTTATACCACCTCGACTACCAAGTGTCTTCCTAATCATTGACACTACGGAGGGAATACCATGGGACTGTAAGATGCGGTTGTTCCACATCATTGTGGTAGCCCTCATCTTCTCTATTTCAGTGAGGGGCACTTCTTTACATGTATAAGAAAAAATGTAACCATTAGATGAATGGTTGAAATGCATAGGGAAGCAAGACAACTCTAAGGTAAATTATTTAATCATAGCAATACTAGCTTTTAGTTTCATTTAATCCTGGTAGACTATTTAGGTACACAATTATTCAGACTGGGACACTAAACTTCAATTACCAGCCACCTGCTTCTTCCTAGTTTATGAGAATTAGACACAATGATGTTAAAGGATGAAGTTCCATACCAGCCACTCGCTTCTTCCCAGTCTTTGCCATGACTAATGTTGAGGGCTTGTATCTGTGTTGGCAAAACAAAATGAATATGAATTAGTGACAACAGATACAACATATGGATGCAATTAAAGAACCAAGCAACATAGGTTCATGTTGATTAACCATCACCTGGTTCTCCTTGCTCCTTGAAGTTGATCAAACCTTGATAGTATTACCTAACAAAATAGCAGGTTAGAATCATTAGACAAACCCCCTCATACAACAATAGACATGTACCGATAAAGCAGTAATAGGCATGTACAGATAAACAGGGTAACCAAACTTTGTTTGGGAGTAGGTTCAATAATGCAGGATAACATGGGAATACAAAGGTTCGTCAACAAAATATAAAAGGGCATGCCTTGGTAAACACCTGTAGCATGTAATCATGTATGTACTGGTTGCATCAAGCATGATCCATAGCAGGTATTCATATATGGACTACAATAAATGAGATCTACAATCTACAGAGCCTAAGCCAAGCACGATATGCATCAATCATGTAGCTCGCTCCATTATACCAGAGAATGAAGTCTTAGTCCTTTTTCCCATCAGACATGCTTCGCATCTATCAAGTGATTCAAAATCAAAGAAGTGAGCCTAACTCACTTGGTTAGGGAAGTGGATGTACAACCCAGTCACCTAGGTTCAAGTCCCCAGGGACACGAATTTGGGTTCTTATAATTTAAAAACAAAATCACTGTAGGGGCTTCCCCTACCATATTCCTTTTAAAAAAAGTGATTCAAAATCAAGTGATTCAAGAAGTCCATCGAAATGGAGTTTCTTCATGCGCTTCACTCCAATATGGCCAAGATGACAGTGCCACATATATGTAGAATTATCATTCAACTTAATTCATTTAGGATCAATGTTATGAACACGTGTATCACTACTATCGAGATTTAATAAGAATAAATCATTCATCTCACATGCATGACCATGAAAGATATTATTCATATAAATTGAAAAACCATTATTCTCAGACTTGAATGAATAACCGTCTTGCAATAAACAAGATCCTGATATAACGTTCATGCTTAACGCAGGAACCAAATAACAATTATTCGGATTTAAAACTAATCCTGAAGCTAGATGAAGAGGGAGCGTGCCGACGGCGATCACATCGACCTTGGATCCATTTCCAACACGCATCGTCATCTCATCCCTCGCCAGTATTCGTTTATTCCATAGCTCAGGTTTCGAGTTACAAATGTGAGCAACAAAACCAGTATCAAATACCCAGGCACTACTACGACTACTAGTAAGATACACATCAATAACATGTATATCAAATATACCTTTCTTCTTGATGTTGCCGATCTTCAGATCTGCCAGGTACTTGGGGCAGTTTCGCTTCCAGTGCCCATCATCCTTGAAGTAATAGCACACAGTATCAGGCTTAGGGCCAGCCTTGGGCTTCTTAGGAGGCGCAACAGCTTTCTTGCTGCCCTTCTTGAAGTTTCCCTTTCCTTAGGCTTGCTCTGCTTCTTGAAACTGGTGGTCTTGTTGACCATCAACACTTGGTGCTCTTTATTTATCTCCACTTCAGCAGTTTTCAGCATGGACAAGAGTTCATGCAACTCCTTGTTCATGCACTGCATATTGTAGTTCATCAGGAAGTTCTTATATCTAGGTGGCAGTGATTGGAGGACACGATGAATCCCCAGCTGAGTAGGAATCACTATTCCCAAATCATTGAGCTTCTTCGTTTGCACATGCATCTTGAGCACGTGCTCGCTAACGGAGCTACCCTCTTGCATCTTACAGCCAAAGAACTGTTCAGAGGCTTCATAGCTTTCCATGGCCGCATGAGTTTCAAATATCATTTTGAGCTCACGGACAATCTCACAAGGGTCGTGGTTTTCAAAGCGCTTTTGAAGCTCTGATTCCAGGCCGTACAGGATGGCACACTGAACTATGGAGTAATTAGTCTTCCGAGTGAGGTAAACATTTTTGACCTCATCGGGAGCAGTTTCTGCAGGTGGATCACCTAGCGGTGCATCGAGAACATAGAGCAGTTGTCCAGTAGTGAGGACAATCCTCACATTACGGAACCGTTGTTCTTAAGTTTTTCTTTCTCTAGGAACTGATTAAAATTGATGGTGGGGGCCACCATGATCTACGACATATTTGCAAAGAGTTTAGACTAAATTTATGATAAATTGAGTTCAATTTTAATTCTTAAATTAACTAGGTGAACTCCCACTCAAAAAACATCTACTCACGTTGCCTTAGTGATTACACAAACCAAATCCACCAAGTCCGATCTTCACGAGAGAAGATGTAGTTTCAAAGGCAAACATTCAACATGTTCATCATATCATTCATATGACTCATGATCTACCTTTTGGTTTCCCGTGTTCCGAGACCATGTCTGTACATGCTAGGCTCGTCAAGTTTAACCTTAGTATTCGCAAGTGCAAATCTGGCTTGCACACGTTGTATGCACATGTAGAATCTATAACACCCGATCATCACATGATGCTTAGAAACGGCGAGTCTTAGCAACGGTGCATACTAAGGACGAACACTTTATTATCTTTATATTTAGTAAGAGGGATCATCTTATAGTGCCACTGTCGCGATCTAAGCAATATAAGATGCATAAAGGATTAACATCACATGCAATTCAGAATATGTGATATGACATGGCCTTTCTTCTTGTGCTTTTGATCTCCATCTCCAAAGCACGGACATGATCTCGATCATCACCAGCATGTCATCATGGTCAGCGATCCCGCGCTTCATGGTTGTCCATCACTAATATCAACTATAACAACT
Source organism: Lolium rigidum (assembly GCF_022539505.1). Lineage (NCBI taxonomy): Eukaryota > Viridiplantae > Streptophyta > Magnoliopsida > Poales > Poaceae > Lolium > Lolium rigidum. The sequence continues at coordinate 65,540,158 of NC_061513.1, read as the reverse complement.
ACTTGGAATAAACCTATTACATGATGAATATACACGCATGTCTTAACAAATTTAAAGACAACCATTAGGCTCATGTCGGTTGCCATAATACAATAATGATCATCTCATACATCAAATATAGACACAATCACATGGCCATATCACATCACATGCCCATGTGATACGTCTCCAACGTATCGATAATTTCTTATGTTCCATGCTACTTTTATGATGATACTCACATGTTTTATACATACTTTATGTCATATTTATGCATTTTCCGGCACTAACCTATTAACGAGATGCCGAAGAGCTAGTTGTTGTTTTCTGCTGTTTTTGGTTTCAGAAATCCTAGTAAGGAAATATTCTCGGAATTGGACGAAATCAACGCCCAGGGGCCTATTTTTCCACGAAGCTTCCAGAACACCGAAAGGGAACCGAAGTGGGGCGACGAGGCGCCGCCACACTAGGGCGGCGCGGCCCAGGAGGGGCCCACGCGGCCCTAGCGTGTGGCCCCCTCGTCAGCCCTCCGACTCCGCCCTTCCGCCTACTTAAAGTCTTCGTCACGAATACCCCAGTACCGAGAGCCACGATACGGAAAACCTTCCAGAGACGCCGCCGCCAATCCCATCTCGGGGGATTCAGGAGATCGCCTCCGGCACCCTGCCGGAGAGGGGAATCATCTCCCGTAGGACTCTTCACCGCCATGGTCGCCTCCGGAGTGATGTGTTAGTAGTTCACCCCTGGACTATGGGTCCATAGCAGTAGCTAGAAGGTCGTCTTCTCCTAATTGTGCTATCATTGTTGGATCTTGTGAGCTGCCTAACATGATCAAGATCATCTATTTGTAATGCTACATGTTGCGTTTGTTGGGATCCGATGAATAGTGAATGCTATGTTATGTTGATTATCAATCTATTATCTATGTGTTGTTTATGATCTTGCATGCTCTCCGTTATTAGTAGAGGCTCTGGCCAAGTCGTTACTTGTAACTCCAAGAGGGAGGACTTATGCTCGATAGTGGGTTCATGCCTCCATTAAATGCGGGACGAGTGACGGAAAGTTCTAAGGTTGTGGATGTGTTGTTGCCACTAGGGATAAAACATCAATGCTATGTCTAAGGATGTATTTGTTGATTACATTACGCACCATACTTAATGCAATTGTCTCGTTGTTTGCAACTTAATATTGGAGGGGTTCGGATGATAACTCTGAAGGTGGACTTTTTAGGCATAGATGCATGCTGGATAGCGGTCTATGTACTTTGTCGTAATGCCCGATTAAATCTCACACTACTCATCATAACATGTATGTGCATGGTCATGCCCTCTTTATTTGTCAATTGCCCAACTATAATTTGTTCACCAAACATGCTATTTATCTTATGGGAGAGACACCACTAGTGAACTGTGGACCCCGGTCCATTCTTTTACATCGAATACAATCAACTGCAATACTTGTTCTACTTGTTTTCTCGCAAACAATCATCATCCACACTATACATCTAATCCTTTGTTACAGCAAGCCGGTGAGATTGACAACCTCACTGTCACGTTGGGGCAAAGTAATTTGGTTGTGTTGTGCAGGTTCCACGTTGGCGCCGGAATCCCTGGTGTTGCGCCGCACTACACTCCACCGCCATCAACCTTCAACGTGCTTCTTGGCTCCTACTGGTTCGATAAACCTTGGTTTCTTACTGAGGGAAAACTTGCCGTTGTACGCATCACACCTTCCTCTTGTGGTTCCCAACGGACGCGTGCTGTACGCGTATCAAGCTCCTTTTCTGGCGCCGTTGCCGGGGAGATCAAGACACGCTGCAAGGGGAGTCTCCACTTCCAATCTCTTTACTTTGTTTTTGTCTTGCTTTATTTTATTTACTTCTTTGTTTGCTGCACTAAAACAAAACACAAAAAAATTAGTTGCTAGTTTTACTCTATTCACTGTCTTGATTGCCATATTAAAAACACACAAAAAATTAGTTACTTGCATTTACTTTACTTATTTCATTATGTTTCCTCCTAAGTTCACTCTACAAGATATATATGTAGGAGAAGGGTCTATAATTGGAAGAGATAATATAGAAGCATTTTTCACCCATGTTAGCATGGATGAAGATTTTGAAGATGTACCATTATTAAAAGCTGCTCCTACTTATGAAAGTGCTTCTGCCTGTTTAGTACACATGTTGGAAACTAGATTTATTAGTCTCAACCCCATGATACAACACATGTTTCTTACACTTTCTGATATGGAGATGGGTGAAAAGAGAGATTTTGTTTTAAAAGTCCTTGTTAGAGAATTTAAAGAGGTAGCTAAAGAAGCTAGAAAAGTTTTCATTAAGCATAAGAGGCTTGGTTTGTTCACTGATTTTAAGAGAACACTTGAAAAGATGGACATGGATAGAATAAGGTACACTAATAATGTTAATGATGGTGGGGAGATTAAAGTACCGATACCTAGTAAGCTCCTAGGAATATATGAAACTCTAGAAAATAATTATGCTTGGCTTGTCCCTGAGAATTTGTTTGATGAGAATAGAAAGCCTAAGACTAATGAAAAGGGAGCCTCTGAAAGTTACATATGCAAAATACAATGCATGGTTGAGAAAACTCCGAACCCCGCTGTCAATGCTTCATCTCTTGATAACACTTGATACACACTTTCTGCGCCTAGCTGAAAGACGTTAAAGAAAAGCGCTTATGGGAGACAACCCATGATTTTACTACAGCACTTTTGTTTTATATTTGAGTCTTGGAAGTTGTTACTACTGTAGCAACCTCTCCTTATCTTTATTTTATTGCATTGTTGTGCCAAGTAAAGTCTTTTATAGTAAGGTTCATACTAGATTTGGATTACTGCGCAGAAACATATTTCTTGCTGTCACGAATTTGAGCAGTAGTCTATGTAGGTAACTCAGAAAAATCTGACAATTTACGTGAGTAATCCTCAGATATGTACGCAACTTTCACTCAATTTTAGAATTTTCATTTGAGCAAGTCTGGTGCACCTAAAAAATTCGTCTTTACGGACTGTTCTGTTTTGACAGATTCTGCCTTTTATTTCGCATTGCCTGTTTTGCTATGTTTGATGGATTTCTTTATTCCATTAACTTTTAGTAGGTTTGTGCAATGTCCAGAAGTGTTAAGAATGATTATGTCACCTCTGAACATGTGAATTTTGATTATGCACTAACCCTCTAATGAGTTGTTTTGAGTTTGGTGTGGAGGAAGTTTTCAAGGATCAAGAGAGGAGGATGATACAATATGATCAAGGAGAGTGAAAGCTCTAAGCTTGGGGATGCCCCGGTGGTTCATCCCTGCATATTTCAAGAAGACTCAAGCATCTAAGCTTGGGGATGCCCAAGGTATCCCTTCTTCATCGACAACATTATCAGGTTCCTCTAATGAAACTATATTTTTATTCCATCACATCTTATGCGCTTTACTTGGAGCGTCTGTATGTTTTTTTTTGTTTTTTTTTTTTGAATAAAGTTAGATCCTAGCATTCATTGTGTGGGAGATACACACTCCGCTGTTGCATATGGACAAATATGTCCTTAGCTTTACTCATAATGTTCATGGCGAAGGTTGAGCTGCTTCATTAAATTGTTATATGGTTGGAAACAGGAAATGCTACATGTGGTAATTAGTATAATGTCTTGAATAATTTGATACTTGGCAATTTTTGTGCTCATAAGGATCATGTTTAAGCTCTTGCATCATATACTTTGCACTTATTTGTGAAGAAATACATAGAGCTTGCTAAAATTTGTTTGCATGATTGGTCTCTCTAAGGTCTAGATATTTTCTAGTAAAGGTCGAACAACAAGGAAGACAGTGTAGAGTCTTATAATGCTTACAATATGTCTTTTATGTGAGTTTTGTTGTACCGGTTCATACTTGTGTTTGTTTCAAATAACCTTGCTAGCCTAAGCCTTGTATTGAGAGGGAATACTTCTCATGCATCCAAATCCTTGAGCCAATAGCTATGCCATTTGTGTCCACCATACCTACCTACTACATGGTATTTCTCCGCCATTCCAAAGTAAATTGCTTGAGTGCTACCTTTAAATTTCTATTCTTTGTCTTTGCAATATATAGCTCATGGGACAAATAGCCTAAAAACTATTGTGGTATTGAATATGTACTTATGTATTTTATCTCTTATAAGTTGCTTGTTGAGCGATAACCATGTTCCTGGGGACGCTATCAACTACCCTTTGTTGAATATCATGTGAGTTGCTATGCATGTTCGTCTTGTCTGAAGTAATGGTGATTTATCATGAGTTGAATGGTTTGAGTATGCATATTGTTAGAGAAGAGCATTGGGCCGCTAACTAAAGCCATGATCCATGGTGGAAGTTTCAGTTCTGGACAACTATCCTCAATCTCTTATGAGAATATTATTTGTTGCTGAATGCTTATGCATTAAAGAGGAGTCCATTATCTGTTGTCTATGTTGTCCCAGTATGGATGTCTAAGTTGAGAATAATCAAAAGCGAGAAATCCAATGCGAGCTTTCTCCTTAGACCTTTGTACAGGCGGCATAGAGGTACACCTTTGCGACACGTGGTTAAAACATATGTATTGCGATGATAATCCATGTTAATCCGAGCTAATTAGGACAAGGTGCGGGCACTATTGGTAATCTATGCATGAGGCTTGCAACTTGTAGGATATAATTTACATAATGCATATGCTTTATTACTACCGTTGACAAAATTGTTTCTTGTTTTCAAAATAAAAGCTCTAGCACAAATATAGCAATCAATGCTTCCCTCTGTAAGGGCCTTTCTTCTACTTTTATGTTGAGTCAGTTTACCCATTTCTCTCCATCTTAAGAAGCAAACACTTGTGTTAACCGTGCATTGATTCCTACATACTTGCATATTGCACTTATTATATTACTTTATGTTGACAACTATCCATGAGATATACATGTTACAAGTTGAAAGCAACCGCTGAAACTTAATCTTCCTGTGTGTTGCTTCAATACCTTTACTTTGAATTTATTGCTTTATGAGTTAACTCTTATGCAAGACTTATTGATGCTTGTCTTGAAAGTACTATTCATGAAAAGTCTTTGCTATATGATTCAATTGTTTACTCATTATCTTTACCATTGCTTCGAATCGCTGCATTCATTACATGTGCTTACTATAGTATTGATCAAGATTATGATGGCATGTCACTTCAGAAATTATCTTTGTTATCGTTTACCTACTCGGGATGAGTAGGAACTAAGCTTGGGGATGCTGATACGTCTCCAACGTATCGATAATTTCTTATGTTCCATGCTACTTTTATGATGATACTCACATGTTTTATACATACTTTATGTCATATTTATGCATTTTTCGGCACTAACCTATTAACGAGATGTCTGAAGAGCCGATTGCTCGTTTTCTCGCTGTTTTTGGTTTCAGAAATCCTAGTAAGGAAATATTCTCGGAATTGGACGAAATCAACGCCCAGGGGCCTATTTTTCCACGAAGCTTCCAGAACACCGAAAGGGAACCGAAGTGGGGTGACGAGGCGCCGTCACACTAGGGCGGCGCGGCCCAGGAGGGTCCCGCGCGGCCCTAGCGTGTGGCCCCCTCGTCAGCCCTCCGACTCCGCCCTTCCGCCTACTTAAAGTCTTCGTCACGAATACCCCAGTACCGAGAGCCACGATACGGAAAACCTTCCAGAGAGGCCGCCGCCGCCAATCCCATCTCGGGGGATTCAGGAGATCGCCTCCGGCACCCTGCCGGAGAGGGGAATCATCTCCCGGAGGACTCTTCACCGCCATGGTCGCCTCCGGAGTGATGTGTTAGTAGTTCACCCCTGGACTATGGGTCCATAGCAGTAGCTAGATGGTCATCTTCTCCTAATTGTGCTATCATTGTTGGATCTTGTGAGCTGCCTAACATGATCAAGATCATCTATTTGTAATGCTACATGCTGTGTTTGTTGGGATCCGATGAATAGTGAATGCTATGTTATGTTGATTATCAATCTATTATCCATGTGTTGTTTATGATCTTGCATGCTCTCCGTTATTAGTAGAGGCTCTGGCCAAGTCGTTACTTGTAACTCCAAGAGGGAGTACTTATGCTCGATAGTTGGTTCATGCCTCCATTAAATCTGGGACAGTGACAGAAAGTTCTAAGGTTGTGGATGTGCTGTTGCCACTAGGGATAAAACATCAATGCTATGTCTAAGGATGTATTTGTTGATTACATTACGCACCATACTTAATGCAATTGTCTGTTGTTTGCAACTTAATATTGGAGGGGTTCGGATGATAACCTCGAAGGTGGACTTTTTAGGCATAGATGCATGCTCGGATAGCGGTCTATGTACTTTGTCGTAATGCCCGATTAAATCTCACACTACTCATCATAACATGTATGTGCATGGTCATGCCCTCTTTATTTGTCAATTGCCCAACTGTAATTTGTTCACCCAACATGCTATTTATCTTATGGGAGAGACACCACTAGTGAACTGTGGACCCCGGTCCATTCTTTTACATCGAATACAATCAACTGCAATACTTGTTCTACTGTTTTCTGCAAACAATCATCATCCACACTATACATCTAATCCTTTGTTACAGCAAGCCGGTGAGATTGACAACCTCACTCGTCACGTTGGGGCAAAGTAATTTGGTTGTGTTGTGCAGGTTCCACGTTGGCGCCGGAATCCCTGGTGTTGCGCTGCACTACACTCCGCCGCCATCAACCTTCAACGTGCTTCTTGGCTCCTACTGGTTCGATAAGCCTTGGTTTCTTACAGAGGGAAAACTTGCCGCTGTACGCATCACACCTTCCTCTTGGGGTTCCCAACGGACGCGTGTTGTACGCATATCACCCTGCAAAAAAAAGTTAGACGCCTTTAAAAGTGTTTGCATGTTTTACGTGGTTTGGGCCTTTCGAGTAAGATTCGTTCTACCTATGAACAAGAACCACGACATTGATACAAGTGTTGTCTGATACGTTGCAAACGTATCTATAATATTTGATGCTACATGCTTGTTTTACACCAATTGTTATATGTTTTGTTTACACTTTGTGCCAACCGAAAAACAGGAAGTCGTACGTTGGGCGGTGGCGAGCTGCTCCTTGAGGGCTTCGATAGAAGCTTCCGGGATGACTGTTAAACAAAAATCATAAGTGTTAAGTGAAAGAAATATTTCCGGTAAAAAGACGCTGGCGGTACCAAAAACTTACCTTTGCACTTATCATGTGCCTCAGCAAGATCCCGGTGCTCCCATAGAAGCTCCTCAAAGAGGACCTTCCGAGCGTCAGCCGTGAGCTGTTCAAGAAAAAGAGATCAATTAAAGTTTCACGCATTGGCAATGCTAGTTTCGCGTGTTTTTAAGCTAAGTTTTGCGCTAAGAACAAAGTTCTTAACCCGAAACTCGGGGACTGGCAATGCCGGTTTCGCGCGTTTTTAAGCTAAGTTTTGCGCTAAGAACAAAGTTCTTAACCCGAAACTCGGGATCGGCAATGCCGGTTTCGCGCGTTTTTAAGCTAAGTTTTGCGCTAAGAACAAAGTTCTTAACCCGAAACTCGGGGACTGGCAATGCCGGTTTCGCGCGTTTTTAAGCTAAGTTTTGCGCTAAGAACAAAGTTCTTAACCCGAAACTCGGGGACTGGCAATGTCGGTTTCGCGCGTTTTTAAGCTAAGTTTTGCGCTAAGAACAAAGTTCTTAACCCAAAACTCGGGGACTGGCAATGCCGGTTTCGCGCGTTTTTAAGTTAAGTTTCGTGCTAAGAGCTACGCTCTGAACACAAAACTCGGGGACTGGGAAGATAGACAAGATTCAATAGAAAAAAGAGAAACCGGCATGAAATTAAAGAAAAGATAGAAGAAATCCGGAAGCAGGGAAACCGATAAAAGTTGAAAAGAGTTGCTGGAAACATACCATCAAGTTGTTCGTGGCGTCGTACCACGCGCTGTCGAGCTCCTTGACGGCTCAGCGAAGCCGCATGAAGTGCACCTCGGAGGACCGGTCCCCAACAGGGTCAGGTGCCGGCAGCCTGTCCTTGCCCATACCGCGGGTCGCCGGAGTCATGTCCGCGGCGTTCCACTTCTGAGCATAGGGCAGAAGGTGCCCCAGCTCCCGGCCCCCGCGCTGGAACTCGGTGATCCGGCCTTGTCGCTAGCGGCGCTGGCGGCGCGGGAGACGTGCAGCACCAAGGGCTGCTGACCGCCAGAGGGGGCGCTGGAGGCCGTCGCCTTCCCCTTGATGAGCTTGGAGGGCTTGGGCGGCGGCGGAGTTGGAGTAGCGCCAGCAGGCTCGGCGCGAGGAGCATCCGGCGGTGGAGTTGGAGTGGTTCTGGGTGAAGGGGAGCGCTAGGCGCGTCACCCAGCTTGGAGCTTTCTGGCACGGAGGTTTCCGGCACGAAAGCGGTCTTCTTCTTCTTTTTATTTTCAAGGACGGGAGGAACCAGAGGTTCCGCCCGCCCGGCAGCTTCTTCCTCGGCGCCGATGTTGCTGGCGCCGGTATCTTGGTTTTCTGGAGGGGAGACAAAGTCCTCCCCTATGCGGTGTTCAGGCGGTGTAGGGGCCGCACGCCCCGAACTTGTAGTGCCCCCGCAGGGGAGGCAGAGATGTTGCCGGCACCAGAGGGTGCCGGGCTTTTAGTGAGGAGGAGGGGTTGAGGTCCTCGCGGAACCCTCAGAGCCCGCAGGCCTTGGGCCAAGCTTGAGCGCAGGGCTGAGAAAAAGAAAAAGAGAGAGTTGGAAAAAAGAAACCGGAAAAAGAACTTGGTAAAAAGAAATAAGCAAGAAAACGAGAATCTTACCCAGAGGCGGTCGGCATCTGCTTGCGCTTGTAGCGCCGCATGCCCACTTCCTTCTCCCCCAAAGGCTCCGTCCGGAAGCGCTTCGGGGGAGGGGCCTGGCTGGAACCGGCATCGGAGGCCGGAACCTTGTTCTTCTGGCCCTGGGCCATCAGCTTCTCCACAAACTCAGAGCCGGCCTCGGCTCGCAAGGGCGGCGCGTGCTCGTGGATCTACGAGTTCAAGATAGCTAAGAAAGGATCCGCAAAAGAGCAATAATAAAAGAAGTATAAGAAACCGGAAAAGAAACATACCTCGAGCAAGGTCAGATCATCGGAGGAACCGGTTGGTTCCGGCACAGATCTGCCGAGGCGCGAAGCTACGGTCTTGCCCATCTTCAGATCCTGCCAACGGATATAAGGATCCGGGTCAACAGAATCTAGCGCGCGCTTCACGTAGGGGCCTCGTCGCTCTGCGTGAATGGTGGGGAAGCGATCCTTGGCCTGAAACAAGTAAAAAGAAGGTTAACAACAGCAAAAAGTTACTGGTAAGCCGACCCGAATTGCGTAATCTCTTACTTCTTGGGTCGGAGGGTTAGTAGTGCTGAGAGGAAGGAGGCCCCATTCCCAGTCAACCGGCATGGCAGTTTGGCAGATCTGCCTAGCCTTGCGGACGACGTCCTTCTTGCTAAGAGGAAGGCCGGTGATCTTGGTGGGATCACCAGGACCATACATCTCGCTCATCCTGTGCTGACGGCGCTTGAGAGGAAGCACCCGGCGCGAGATGAACGTGCGGATAATATCATCGGAGCAAATGTTGGTCTCCTTCATTAGGTTCCCCATGAAGCGTACCACCCGGTTGGTTTCGATATGATCTGTCTTCGGGTTGTAGCTCTAGTTGGCTCTGCTGGGCGGCGCCGGATTAAAAGGCGGCAGATCGATGAGGTTCGCGGGGCCGTTGTTCTTCACGTAGAAGAACGTCCCTTGCCATAAGCGGCAGGACTCGAGGCCGGAGAATTTGAAGAAGGGGCTCCCTTGGCAGGAGCCGATGATGCAAGACCCGCACTGCACGGGGGGTTTGGGCTTAGGAATTTCCTTGCCCTGAACGAAATTGATCCGTAGAGCAAAGAAGCGGGCAAACGTCTCACGAGTGGGACGAATGCCAATGTAAGCCTCCATGAAAGTGGCAAAGCAGGAAAGATAAAAAATGGCGTTGCCAGGGAGGTGATGAGGTTGAAGTTCATAGAAATCTAAGAACTTCCGGAAAAATTCGGAAACAGGAAGGCCGAAGCCGCGCTCAAAATGAGCAAGGAAAACAACACGTTCACCGGGCTAAAGCACCGGTTCGATCTCGTCACCAGGAAGCCGGCAGGTTACCCCTTCCGGAATCCTTAGCGACAGGTAAAGCCAGTCGATCTCGTATTCAGTGACGTTGGAGCCCATCCAGGCTCCACGGGTGACACCGGAAGGATTTACACCGGAAGCTTGGCTAGAGCTACCGGATTCTTGGTGGCTACCGGAGTCGGTATCCATCGGAATGGAATCAGCGGATCTATCGGAAGATTGGCTATGCCGGCTACCAGAAGAAGAGGCAGAGGAGGAGGCAGAGGAAGATTCCCGCTAGACATGAGTTCAGATGCAGAAAAACAGAAATCCCACAGTTTGCCCCCGCGCGAAGATCTACGAGTAAGAGGAAAATCAAAAGAAAAAGGGAAATAAAAACACTATCGACCCAAGATCTAGAAAACGAACAAAGGGGAAGCAAACAGGGATTGGACCTAACCTGAGGCGGCGCAGTCGTTGCGGAAGAAGTTCGCCGGTGAAGCAATGGGCCTGCGGTCGCCGAGGAACTCCGTCGACAGCGGAGCGGAGAAGGGCGCAAGGAACCTTGAATGCAGCGGTCGCAACGGGAGCACTGCGACGAATCTCTGCACGGTGAAGTCCGGCGGAGAAGCGGCACGAGTTCGCTAGGCGGCGGAGCTCGAGCGAACAGCGGCGGACGGAGAACGGCGGAGGCGCAGAGAGCAATAAACACTGTGCGCGAAGAGTGGGGAATGCGAGAAGAGGAAGAAGAGGGGGCGGTTCTGCCTTATAAAGGAAGAGAGAAGGTGGGCCAAAAACCGTCAGGCCGCGGCGGTTCGCTCCGCGGGCCGCGACGGTTCGCACCACGGGCCGCCACGTGGCGAGGAGGTACACGCAAGGAAATAAAAAGACACATGGAGGCGCACACAGATCCATAGTGGCGACTGGGATCCGCTGTGGGGCATTTAATACAGGCGCGGGAGTCGAAGCGAAGTGACCCCTGACACTGGCGCGACAGTTAACAGTGCGCATGTCACTGACAGGCGCGGGGCCCGAGAAATTCTCGACCTTGCCGAGGAAAGAGTAAATGCTAAAGATACCGGACAAAAAGATGCCGGATGATACCTTGCAAAGAGAGAAAAGATAAGTCCAGGCAAAGATGCCGGATCCAAGCTCAACACCGGAGAGATTAAACCGGTATCCCAAAAACATGAAAACCTGGCATGGTCTGTAGGATAGAATCCGTCAGACTATACCAGCTTCGGGGACTAATGTTGGGGGGATGACCCCCGGTATGCCAAAGGCATGCCAAACCGGATGGTTTGAGCCATCAAGATACCGGTTTAATATTCTTACCGGAGCACAAAGATAAGAGTTTGGCTAAGTGAAGCTAAGCCGGTATCCCCAAGAGGGGTATACCGGAACCGGATAAAGAAGATACCGGGCTACCGAAAAGAAGGGCCTGTCGGCAAGACTGGTCAAAGATTCTCTTCAGAGCTAGAAGACAAGGATGAGCTAAGCAAAGTGACTTTAATCGGAGCCCTGGCGCCAAAGAGAGGGGTGACGCTGAAAGAAGCCGGGGACGTCGGCGTCCCCGATTAAAGAAGACCCTGGCGTCATCCATGATTAAAGTAGCTTTGTAAAGTAGTTTGTCCAGTCAAAGATGCCATTAGGGTTTCTTGCTCTGTAAGCCACCCTCTCCCCTATATAAGGAGAGGGGGCATAGCCTCTCACGGGCACGTTACGTTGTGTGAGATTAGACGAAGAACCTTGTATCCAAGAACCTGTAACCATGTTAAGATCAACGAAGCTAGCGATCTAGAGCAGAGTTCTTCCTCTTGTCTCTCTTCTTGCATACCGGCCTTTGGTTGTGTTCTTGAGGAAAGCATCCGGAAGTTCATCCCATCTAGTCGCAAACCCTCCCCCGAATCCTCTAGCGCCCATTCGGCCCCAACTTAAGCCATCCCATGGCATCTGCTCGTTCACCACGACGACAGTGGCACTTTTATGCATTTTCCGGCACTAACCTATTGACAAGATGCCACAGTGCCAGTTCCCTGTTTTCTGCTTTTTTCCTTTTCAGAAAACTTTTAAGGAAATATTCTCAGAATTGGACGAAACAAAAACCAAAGTTCCTATTTTCCCGGAGTGAAGACGGAGTCCATAGAAGAGACGGAGGAGGGCCACGGGGTGGCCATACCATGACTAGGCGCGGCCTAGCCCTGGCCCGCGCCTAGGGGTGGTCTGGGGCCACCAAGCCTCCACCGACCTCGCCCTTCCGCCTATATAAAGATCCCGATGCAAAAACCCTAAATATACCAACCTCCACCCACGAAAAGTTCAGTAGCTCCGCCGCTGTCGCAGACAAGATTCAGGGGACATAAGTCTCTATTCCGGCACCCTGCCGGGACAAGGAATTGCCCCCGGAGCCATCACCATCGACTCTACCGCCATCTTCATCACCATTGCTGACTCTCATAATGAGGAGTGAGTAGTTCTCCCCCGGGGCTGAGGGCTCTACCGGTAGCTTTGTGGTTTATCTCTCTACCATGGTGTGATATTTATGTGACCATGAGCTTTGTAATCTAGATTTCGTTATGCTATTCAAGTGGATTTTACTTATGTGATCTCCGGAGACTCCTTGTCCCACGTGTGTAAAGGTGGCGGTGTGTGCACCACGTGGGTCTGTTAGGCTATATTTCACAGAATACTTGTTCACTGGATTATGATTTGAGTTGGATGTCTCTATGAAATCGTGGTGTGTTAGTACCTCCTATGAATGCTCAAAGTGACGGAGTGGGGTGTTCATTAGTACTTGGGAATACATCTTTAAGGTTTTCTTTTGCAGCCCTATGCAATGAATTAGTGTTCGTTATCCAACCGGAGAGTAGTTCAGAGTAGCATAGTGATGTGTTTATATTTATATTTCTTTATGATATCATTGTTGAGAGTGACCATTAGTGAAAGTATGATCCCTAGGCCTTGTTTCCAAACATCAAATCACCATTTATTTACTGTTTTACTGCATGTTTAGTTGCTGCCATATTTATTTCAGATTGTTATTACCACTCATATTCATCCATATCACTTGCATTTTACTATCTCTTCACCGAACTAGTGCACCTATACAGCTGACAAGTGTATTGGGTGTGTTGGGGACACAAGAGACTTCTTGTATCGTAATTGCAGGGTTGCTTGAGAGGGATATCTTTGACCTCTACCTCCCTGAGTTTGATAAACCTTGGGTGATCCACTTAAGGGAAACTCGTTGTTGTTCTACAAACCTCTACATTTAGAGGCCCAACACTGTCTACAAGAATAGAAGCGTGCGTAGACATCAAGCTCTTTTCTGGCGCCGTTGCCGGGGAGGTAAGGTAAAAGGTACTCACATCCTCTGGTTTCTAAGTCTTTTAGTTGCTGGTGAGTCCTCGAAGTTATTTCCTTTAGATTCTGCAATTACATCTTTTCGTTTCTTTTTTTCACTAGTTATGCTTAATGTAAAACAACAACAAAATTAGAGAGCTTTATAGTATTTATCTTGAGTTAGGACATGAGGTGTTTGAAGAGAAAATTAAAAAACCTATGGAACTTTATTTGCATGCTAATAGCAATGTTATAGGTTTGAATTCTTTGAACACCATTATTGCCAATGCTATGGAAAAGTCTAACCTTGGGAAAGCTAGTTTGTATGAAAATGATGTTTTTAGTTCCCCAGCTTTTGAAGAGGATATTTGCTATGATGATACTATGCCTCCAATATATAATGATTACAATGATGATTATGTTATTTTCAGTCCACCTACTATTGAGGAGAAAAGTAATTATGATTACAATATGCCTCCTATATTTGATGATTATGGTGATGAGAATAATAATGATAGCTATTTTGTTGAATTTGCTCCCACTACAATTAATAAGAATGACTATGCTTATGTGGGGAGTAATAATTATTTTGTGCATGTGGCTCATGATAAGAATGTTTTATGTGATAGTTATATTGTTGAGTTTATTCATGATGCTACTGAAATTTATTATGAGAGAGGAAAATATGGCTGTAGAAGTTTTCATGTTACTAAAACACCTCTCTATATGCTGAAAGTTTTGAAGTTACTCTTGTTTTATCTTCCCATGCTTGTCCCTTTGTTCTTTATGGATTTATTTGTGTACAAGATTCCTATGCATAGGAAGTAGGTTAGAACTAAATGTGTTTCATATTGTCTCCTTGATTCTCTCTTTTGCTTCAATTCATATTTCTTATGTGAGCATCTTCTCAAACTACTACGCCTAGCTGAAAGGCATTAAAGAAAAGCGCTTATGGGAGACAACCCATTGTTTTATTTCTGTAATTTTTCTTTTATGTTGAGTCTTGGAAGTTATTACCTCTGTAATAACCTCTCCTTATCATTTTTATTTCGTTTTTGTGCCAAGAATAGCCTCGAATAGGAAGAAAGTAAGATTTGGGGAAGTTGCTGTCCTGAAAACAGATTATGTGTTGTTACCATAAAATTCATAAAAACAGCCAGAGAGGAATTTTGAGCTGCCATTTTTTATGCCTATGCCTCAGGTTATTATCTAACTTTCATTAGTTGACCACTTTTCGAGGTGTGCAAAAAGGATTTTCGAAAAAAAACGATCTTTACTTGTTATTCTATTTTGACAGATTTCTGCACTATTTGCATTTGCCTCTTAAATCTCTTTCTTTTTTAGTTCTTTTGATCAAAAAACTTTTTGAAGAATTGCTACAGTAGCTAACGGTTTAATATATGTTTGATATATGTTAGAACTGAACCCAAGTGGATTTGTTTATTTTGATTATACTAATGCTGCTAATAAAGAATTGTGTGAAATTTGTATGAAGGTAGTTTTCAAGTGTAGGGAGAGAAGAATTATGTGATGAGATGAAGAATGGATAAAATCTCAAACTTGGGGATGCCCCTGCACCCCAAGAAATATCCAAGAGGTACAAGCGTCAAAGCTTGGGGATGCCCAAGGCATCCCCTTCTTCATCAACAAAGCATCAGGTCATCTTTCTAGACGCTATATTTTTATTGCTTCATATAATATGTGTTGTTCTTGGAGCGTTTTTATTTTTGTTTTCAGTTTTCTTTTGTTTTTTTCTTTAGCATATGGTTGGATCATATCATTATTGTGTGGGAGAGAGACACACTCCGTTTTAATTGCATAGAACGCTCTAGTTTTCGCTGTTATTGTTCTGCGAGTGTTCTAGTTTTCTAGTACTGCGTTTAGCTCTTGGTTTTCTATTCTTATTTTGTTTAGAGCTTGTTAGTATTCTTTATTTATGTATGATTAACTCTCTGGTCCATATTGATTTTCATCTCTGAGAGTTATTTCAAATAAGTTGATTGGTGTTGGAGACGAGTAAAATGTTTCATGCTTATAGTGATGCAAAAGGAAGCTTATCTAGACTGTGGCATAGACTTTGGCATGCCATGTTGGATGTTATAATTTTCATATGCTTGGTATTTATTGTTGTAGCATGACTTATTTCAAATGACTTAGAGTGTATAATGTTTCATTGAAAGAATCATGTGTTGTTTCAATCATAAAAGCATAATGTTGGGGTATTCTCCTTTGATGCTTTATCGGGTTGACTTGTGATGTCTACGGGAGCTTCTATTCTTGTAGACAGTGTTGGGCCTCCAAGAGCAGAGGTTTGTAGAACAGCAGCAAGTTTCCCTTAAGTGGATCACCCAAGGTTTATCGAACTCGGGGAGGAAGAGGTCAAAGATATCCCTCTCATGCAACCCCGCAACCACAAAGCAAGAAGTCTCTTGTGTCCCCAACACACCTAATAGGTGCACTAGTTCGGCGAAGAGATAGTGAAATACAGGTGGTATGAATAAGTAGTGGCAACGGCACCGGAAAAGTGCTTTGCCCAAAACAGTAAACAAGCAAGTAGTAACGCAGCGAGTAGTAACGCAAGAAAACAAGTAAACAAGCAAGCAACAGCAGTATTTAGGAACAAGGCCTAGGGATTAGACTTTCACTAGTGGACACTCTCAACATTGATCACATAACAGAATAGATAAATGCATACTCTACACTTTTGTTGGATGATGAACACATTGCGTAGGATTACACGAACCCTCAATGCCGGAGTTAACAAGCTCCACAATAATGCTCATATTTTAGTAACCTTTAGTGTAAGATAGATCAAAAGACTAAACCAAGTACTAGCATAGCATGCACACTGTTACCTTCATGCATATATGTAGGAGGAATAGATCACATCAATATTATCATAACAATAGTTAACTTCTCAATCTACAAGAGATCATGATCATAGCATAAACCAAGTACTAACACGGTGCACACACTGTTACCTTTGCACACGTGCAGGAGGAATAGAACTACTTTAATAACTTTGCTAGAGTAGCACATAGAATAGTGGTGATACAAAACTCATATGAATCTCAATCATGTAAAGCAGCTCATGAGATTATTGTATTGAGGTACATGGGAGAGAGATGAACCACATAGCTACAGCGGAGCCCTCAGCCTCGGGAGAACTACTCCCTCCTCATGGGAGCAGCAGCGGTGATGAAGATGGCGGTGGAGATGGCAGCGGTGTCAATGGAGAAGCCTTCCGGGGGCACTTCCCCGCTCCGGCAGGGTGCCGGAACAGAGACTCCTGTCCCCCGGATCTTGGCTTCGCGATGGCGGCGGCTCTGGAAGGTTTTCCGTATCGTGGTTCTTCGCATCGTGGTTTTCGCGACGGAGGCTTTATATAGGCGAAGAGGCGGCGCAGGAGGGTCGAAGGGGTGGCCACACCATATGGCGGCGCGGCCGGGGCCCGGGCCGCGCCGGCCTATGGTCCGGGGGCCCGAGTGCCCCCCTCCGGTCCTTCCCGGGTGTTCTGGATGCTTCGGTGAAAAATAGGAACCTGGGTCTTGATTTCGTCCGATTCCGAGAATATTTCGTTACTAGGATTTCGAAACCAAAAACAGTAGAAAACGAGAACCGGCACTTCGGCATCTTGTTAATAGGTTAGTTCCGTAAAATGCACGAATATGACATAAAGTGTGCATAAAACATGTAGGTATCATCAATAATATGGCATAGAACATAAGAAATTATCGATACGTCGGAGACGTATCAAGCATCCCCAAGCTTAGTTACTGCTCGTCCCGAGCAGGTAAAACGATAACAAAGATAATTTCTGAAGTGACATGCCATCATAACCTTGATCATACTATTTGTAAACATATGTAGTGAATGCAGCGATCAAAACAATGGTAATGAGATGAGTAAACAAGTGAATCATAAAGCAAAGACTTTTCATGAATAGTACTTCAAGACAAGTATTAATAAGTCTTGCATAAGAGTTAACTCATAAAGCAATAAATCAAAGTAAAGGTATTGAAGCAACACAAAGGAAGATTAAGTTTCAGCGGTTGCTTTCAACTTGTAACATGTATATCTCATGGATAATAGTCAACATAGAGTAATATAACAAGTACAATATGCAAGTATGTAGGAATCAATGCACAGTTCACACAAGTGTTTGCTTCTTGAGGTGGAGAGAGATAGGTGAACTGACTCAACATAAAAGTAAAAAGAATGGTCCTTCAAAGAGGAAAGCATCGATTGCTATATTTGTGCTAGAGCTTTTATTTTGAAAACATGAAACAATTTTGTCAACGGTAGTAATAAAGCATATGAGTTATGTACATTATATCTTACAAGTTGCAAGTCCCATGCATAGTATACTAATAGTGCCCGCACCTTGTCCTAATTAACTTGGACTACCGGATCTTTGCAATGCACATGTTTTGACCAAGTGTCACAATGGGGTACCTCCATGCCGCCTGTACAAAGGTCTAAGGAGAAAGCTCGCATTTTGGATTTCTCGCTTTTGATTATTCTCAACTTAGACATCCATATCGGGGCAACATGGACAACAGATAATGGACTCCTCTTTAATGCATAAGCATGTGGCAACAATTATTATTCTCATATGAGATTGAGGATATATGTCCAAACTGAAACTTCCACCATGAATCATGGCTTTAGTTAGCGGCCCAAAGTTCTTCTCTAACAATATGCATGCTCCAACCATGAAGGTGGTAGATCTCTCTTGCTTCAAACAAGACGGACATGCATAGCAACTCACATGATATCCAACAAAGAATAGTTGATGGCGTCCCCAGAAGCATGGTTATCGCACAACAAGCAACTTAATAAGAGATAAAGTGCATAAGTACATATTCAATACCACAATAGTTTTTAAGCTATTTGTCCCATGAGCTATATATTGCAAAGGTGAATGATGGAATTTTAAAGGTAGCACTCAAGCAATTTACTTTGGAATGGCGGATAAATACCATGTAGTAGGTAGGTACGGTGGACACAAATGGCATAGTGGTTGGCTCAAGTATTTTGGATGCATGAGAAGTATTCCCTCTCGATACAAGGTTTAGGCTAGCAAGGTTATTTGAAACAAACACAAGGATGAACGGTACAGCAAAACTCACATAAAAGACATATGGTAAACATTATAAGACTCCATACCGTCTTCCTTGTTGTTCAAAACTCAATACTAGATGTTATCTAGACTCTAGAGAAACCAAATATGCAATCCAAATTAGCAAGCTCTAAGTGTTTCTTCATTAATGGGTGCAAAGTATATGATGCAAGAGCTTAAACATGAGCACAACAATTGCCAAGTATCAAATTATCCAAGACATTTTAGAGTTACTACATGTAGCATTTTCCAATTCCAACCATATAACAATTTAACGAAGATGAAACTTCGCCATGAATACTATGAGTAGAGCCTAATGACATATTTGTCCATATGCTACAGCGGAGCGTGTCTCTCTCCCATAAAGTGAATGCTAGGATCCATTTTATTCAAACAAAACAAAAAACAAAAACAAACCGACGCTCCAAGCAAAGTACATAAGATGTGACGGAATAAAAATATAGTTTCAGGGGAGGAACCCGATAATGTTGTCGATGAAGAAGGGGATGCCTTGGGCATCCCCAAGCTTAGACGCTTGAGTCTTCTTAGAATATGCAGGGGTGAACCACCGGGGCATCCCCAAGCTTAGAGCTTTCACTCTCCTTGATCATAGTATATCATCCTCCTCTCTTGACCCTTGAAAACTTCCTCCACACCAAACTCGAAACAAACTCATTAGAGGGTTAGTGCATAATCAAAAACTCACATGTTCAGAGGTGACACAATCATTCTTAACACTTCTGGACATTGCTCAAAGCTACTGGAAGGTAATGGAACAAAGAAATCCACCCAACACAGCGAAAGAAGCAATGCGAAATAAAAGGTAGAATCTGTCAAAACAGAACAGTCCGTAAAGACGAATTTTAAAAGGGCACCAGACTTGCTCAAATGAAAATGACCAAATTGAATGAAAGTTGCGTACATATCTGAGGATCACTCACGTAAATTGGAATAATTTTCTGAGTTACCTACAGAGAATTAGACCCAGATTCGTGACAGCAAAGAAATCTGGAACTGCGCAGTAATCCAAATCTAGTACTTACTTTACTATCAAAGACTTTACTTGGCACAACAAAACATAAAACTAAGATAAGGAGAGGTTGCTACAGTATTAAACAACTTCCAACACACAAATATAAAACAAAGTACTGTAGCAAAATAACACATGGGTTATCTTCCAAGAAGTTCTTTCTTTTTAGCCATTAAGATGGGCTCAGCAGTTTTAATGATGCACTCGCAAGAAATAGTATGTGAAGCAAAAGAGAGCATCAAGAGGCAAATTCAAAACACATTTAAGTCTAACATGCTTCCTATGCATAGGAATCTTGTAAATAAACAAGTTCATGAAGAGCAAAGTGACAAGCATAGGAAGATAAAACAAGTGTAGCTTCAAAAATTTCAGCACATAGAGAGGTGTTTTAGTAACATGAAAATTTCTACAACCATATTTTCCTCTCTCATAATAACTTTCAGTAGCAACATGAGCAAACTCAACAATATAACTATCACATAAAGCATTCTTATCATGAGTCTCATGCATAAAATTATTACTCTCCACATAGGCATAGTCAATTTTATTAGTAATAGTGGGAGCAAATTCAACGAAGTAGCTATCATTATTATTCTCATCAAGTGTAGGAGGCATAGTATAATCACAACAAAATTTACTCTCCATAGTAGGTTGTACCAAAAGACCACTATTATAATCATCATAAATAGGAGGCAAAGTATCATCAAGGAAAATTTTCTCCTCAATGCTTGGGGGACTAAAAAGATCATGAAAACCAGCTTCCCCAAGCTTAGAACTTTCTATATCATTATCAACAATGGTGTTCAAAGCGTTCATACTAATATTACTACCAAGCATGCAAATAAGATTTCATAGGTTTTTTAATTTTCGCATCAAACAATCCATGTTTTAAATCAGGAAATAGAATAAGAAGCTCATTGTTGTCCATTATGCCAAACTAGTGTAAACAAGAAACAAAAAGATGCAATTGCAGGATCTAAAGGAAATAGCTTCGAGCACAAACACAATGGCGCCGAGAAAAGTATCGTTACACCGGAACCGGAGTATGAGATCCTTTTACCTTTCCTCCCCGGCAACGGCGCCAGAAAAGTGGCTAGTTGCCGGGGTTGCCGGTGTGTGAGTGCCGTTTACCTTTCCTCCCCGGCAACGGCGCCAGAAAAGTGCTTGATGTCTACGGGAGCTTCTATTCTTGTAGACGAGTGTTGGGCCTCCAAGAGCAGAGGTTTGTAGAACAGCAGCAAGTTTCCCTTAAGTGGATCACCCAAGGTTTATCGAACTCGGGGAGGAAGAGGTCAAAGATATCCCTCTCATGCAACCCCGCAACCACAAAGCAAGAAGTCTCTTGTGTCCCCAACACACCTAATAGGTGCACTAGTTCGGCGAAGAGATAGTGAAATACGAGGTGGTATGAATAAGTAGTGGCAACGGCACCGGAAAAGTGCTTTGCCCGAACGATAAACAAGCAGTAGTAACGCATCGTAGTAACGCAAGAAAACAAGTAAACAAGCAGCAACAGCGAGTATTTAGGAACAAGGCCTAGGGATTAGACTTTCACTAGTGGACACTCTCAACATTGATCACATAACGAGAATAGATAAATGCATACTCTACACTTTTGTTGGATGATGAACACATTGCGTAGGATTACACGAACCCTCAATGCCGGAGTTAACAAGCTCCACAATAATGCTCATATTTTAGTAACCTTTAGTGTAAGATAGATCAAAAGACTAAACCAAGTACTAGCATAGCATGCACACTTGTTACCTTCATGCATATGTAGGAGGAATAGATCACATCAATATTATCATAGCAATAGTTAACTTCTCAATCTACAAGAGATCATGATCATAGCATAAACCAAGTACTAACACGGTGCACACATCGTTACCTTTGCACACGTGCAGGAGGAATAGAACTACTTTAATAACTTTGCTAGAGTAGCACATAGAATAGTGGTGATACAAAACACATATGAATCTCAATCATGTAAAGCAGCTCATGAGATTATTGTATTGAGGTACATGGGAGAGAGATGAACCACATAGCTACAGCGGAGCCCTCAGCCTCGGGAGAACTACTCCCTCCTCATGGGAGCAGCAGCGGTGATGAAGATGGCGGTGGAGATGGCAGCGGTGTCGATGGAGAAGCCTTCCGGGGGCACTTCCCCGCTCCGGCAGGGTGCCGGAACAGAGACTCCTGTCCCCCGGATCTTGGCTTCGCGATGGCGGCGGCTCCGGAAGGTTTTCCGTATCGTGGTTCTTCGCATCGGGGTTTTCGCGACGGAGGCTTTATATAGGCGAAGAGGCGGCGCGAGAGGGTCGAAGGGGTGGCCACACCATATGGCGGCGCGGCCGGGGCCCGGGCCGCGCCGGCCTATGGTCCGGGGGCCCGGTGCCCCCTCCGGTCCTTCCCGGGTGTTCTGGATGCTTCGGTGAAAATAGGAACCCGGGTCTTGATTTCGTCCGATTCCGAGAATATTTCGTTACTAGGATTTCGAAACCAAAAACAGCGAGAAACAGGAACTGGCACTTCGGCATCTTGTTAATAGGTTAGTTCCAGAAAATGCACGAATATGACATAAAGTGTACATAAAACATGTAGGTATCATCAATAATATGGCATAGAACATAAGAAATTATCGATACGTCGGAGACGTATCAACTTGGCGCATGCTTATACCATGTTATAACTATAAACAGTCAACTAAAGCCTCCATGATCATTTAGTTTTTGACTAGTAATATCACTTTATGCTTTGATTGATAATGTTTTGTCGCTATGCATGATTATGGCCATTACTTCTCTCTTAGTTGGTCGCTCCCAGTCTTTTGCTAGCCTTCGCCTGTGCTGAGTATGAACTCTATTCGTGCATCCAACCACCAATAACCAAAGTTTTCCAATTGTGTCCACCATATCTACCTATTAGCATTATTGCTATTCCAAGTATGCTCATTATGTTTTTATTTATCTTCCAAATTAAATTTTGGCATGAGAAAATTAGTCAGTAAAGCTCTCACGAACTTGATGGCACATTTACTTTCTTGCACTTAATAAGCTTGAACATTCTGCCTATGTTATGAATTTTATATGTTTGCAAATTTTAAGTTGGAAGTTATTATAACCATTCTTTCATGGGGAACACTTTCGACATTGCACTTATTCATATTTAGTTGATGTCATGTTCTTTTGTTTATGGATGCCTAGCGGTACGAAATAAAATGGAAATTTGTAAGTCCATGGATTTTGTATATGAGTTAGAAAAACGCATGGGCCGCTAATCTAAGCCATGCATCATTCATGGTGGAAATTTACAGCTAAGCCATAGTGAGCGTTCTATGAAGCATTTGCAATAAAAATCTATACACATAGTAAATAAAAGAATGTTGAGATGCTCACTATCTGTTTGTCTTGTCATTTTGGCATGGGATTGATCTTACAAGAGTACCTCCATATCATCGGGCAAGAGGTACCCCGTTGGCGGTTCTCAATGGTACATGTATTCTTACAATGACAATAACTTATTTGGGAACTAAGTTGAGTAGCATGAGGTTTAGGTACTCGCATTCAAGGGGCATGAGATTTTCAACTTGTGATTTCCAAGCATATAGCTCATATTTGAACCACATTAACTTTAACCATTCAAGATACTTATGATAGGGGAAATGAGAGCTCAAAGCTAATAAGTACCATACTTTTTGGAAGGTTTATAAAACTTGTTTATCTTGCTTACTCTGCAAAGAGTCTCTATTTTACTATTATGTTGAGTCTTCATCTTCTACTTTATGCACCAATTAAGAGAGCATAGTTGTCACTCTTAGTGCAATGTGCATAGTCCCAAAATTATTATTGATTTGTTCATGATTGTGCTATTGCTTGCTCTCAAATTACTTGTATCTAGTCACCCTCTGAACTTTGAAGATGTCCTAGCTAGCATTTATGTTTTGCTCTTCCATAAAAGACATGTTGAGTACCACTCTATTATGTTTACTCTATGCTCATAAACACACAATTGCTTTCAATGCACTATTATTCATGATCCTTTGTTTGAGTTACTCTCCATGTTATAACATAGATGCTAAATTCTATTTAATTATATCTATCATGCCTATGTTAGAGTACATAGATCCCAGATCACAATGCTTTACATGCTTGATCAAGATTGTGTTGGCTTCATGTCACCTCAAAAATTATTTTGTTATCACTTACCTACTCGAGGACGAGCAGGAGTTTAACTTGGGGATGCTGATACGTTGCAAACGTATCTATAATTTTTGATGCTTCATGCTTGTTTTAGACCAATTTATATATGTTTTGTTTGCACTTTGTGGCACTTTTATGCATTTTCCGGCACTAACCTATTGACAAGATGCCACAGTGCCAGTTCCCTGTTTCTGATATTTTGTATTTCAAAACAGTTGTATAGGAAATATTCTCGGAATTGGATGAAACAAAAACAAAAGTTCCTATTTTTCCCGGAGTGAAGACGGAGTCCAGAGAAGATACGGAGGGGGTCCACAGGGTGGCCAGACCATGCCTAGGCTGGTCTGGGGCGACCAGGCCTCCACCGTCCTCGCCCTTCCGCCAATATAAAGCTCAGGACGTGAAAACCATATATATACCAACCTCCGCCCACGAAAAATTCCGTAGCTCGATCCACCGTGGTGGTAGCCAAGATTCGGGGGCCGGGACAGGGAATTTCCCCCGGAGCCATCTCCATCGACTCCACCGCCATCTTCACTGTCATTGCTGACTCCCATGATGAGGAGTGAGTAGTTCTCCTCCGTGGCTTAGGGCTCTACAGGTAGCTATGTGGTTTATCTCTCTCCCATGGTGTGATATTTATGTGACCATGAGCTTTGTAATCTAGATTTCTTTATGCTATTCAAGTGGATTTTACTTATGTGATCACCGGATACTCCTTGTCCCACGTGTGTAAAGGTGATACTGTGTGCATCATGTGCGTCTCTTAGGATATATTTCACAGAATACTTGTTCACTGAATTATGATTTGAGTTGGATTTCTCTATGAAATTGTGGTGTGTTAGTACCTCCTATGAATGCTCAAAGTGACGGAGTGGGGTGTTCATTAGTACTTGGGAATACATCTTTAAGGTTTGCTTTTGCAGCCCTACGCAATGAATTAGTGTTTGTGATCCAACCGGAGAGTAGTTCAGAGTATCATAGTGAAGTGCTTATATTTATATTCCTTTATGATATCATTAATGATAGTGACCACTAGTGAAAGTATGATCCCTAGGCCTTGTTTCCAAACATCAAATCACCATTTATTTACTGTTTTACTGCATGTTTACTTGCTGCCATATTTATTTCAGATTGTTATTACCACCCATATGCATCCATATCACTTGCATTTTACTATCTCTTCGCCGAACTAGTGCACCTATACACCTGACAAGTGTATTGGTTGTGTTGGGGACACAAGAGACTTCTTGTATCATAATTGCAGGGTTTCTTGAGAGGGATATCTTTCACCTCTACCTCCCTGAGTTCGATAAACCCTGGGTGATCCACTTAAGGGAAACTTGTTGCTATTCTACAAACCTCTGCACTTGGAGTCCTAACACTATCTAAAAGAATAGAAGCGTGCATAGACATCATTGTCAAGTGCAGATTGTAAATTGAATCTTAACTATGGTGGGAGAGACAGACACCCGCTGAGCCACTTATGCAATACAAGTTGCATGTCAAGTGTGGAGCAAGTATCATGAATGCGGTCATGTAAGGTTAGCCCGGGCTGCTTCATCCCACCACCCCGCAAGATGCAAAGTACATGAAAAGCAAACTACAACAAGAGTATCAACACCCACAAAACTATTGTGTTCTACTCGTGCAACAGATCTATGCATAGACAAGGCTCTGATACCACTGTAGGGTTTGCAGCATAGAAAACAAAACATTCTACCGCAAAGACGAAAAAACTAAGATCCAATATGGAGAAGCCAAGATATAATCTATGAGATCAGAGCAACGAGATAGAAGAGATACTAACCCTTTAAGATCCAAAGACTTAACGAGATCAGATCTCGTGGTTGATGTAGACGATCCTTCCGGTGCTGCAATCCGGCAACACTTCCATACTCGGTCACACGTACGTTGTCGATGATGTCCTTCCTCTCCCCGTTCCAGCGGGCAGCGGAGGAGTATATACCATCGGAATCCTAGCAGCATGACGGCGTGGTGGTGGTGGAGGGCTTCACCTAAGCCGGAGCAGGAGAAACTAGAAGGGAGGAGAGGTGGAAAATTAGGGTTGAGGGAAGGGGGCTATGGCTGGCCACCCACCCCTCTTTATATAGTGGGGGTCGGCTAGGGTTTCCCCCTTTCCCAAAACCCATCTAGGGCCGGCGCAAGGGGAGGGGGGAACTTTCCTCCCCCAAGCCTTCCCCTAATTCCTTGGGATGTCCGGCCTAGGCCTTGAGGGCTGGTGTTCCTGGACCATTAGGGCTGGGCTGCACCCCCTCGGCTCAGGTGGCCCCTACCGGGGTCGCGGGCCCATGGGTGGCCCCTTCGGAACCTTCTAGAAGCTTCTCGATCTTCCACCGGAAAGTTCCTGAACTTTTCCGAACCCCGAAAAATAACTTGCCTTATATGAATCTTATTCTCCGGACCATTCCGGACCTCCTCGTGATGTCGTGGATCCCATCCGAGACTCCGAACAATATTCGGTCTCCATCTCATATTCCATATCTACTATACAACATTGAACCTTAAGTGTGTCACCCTACGGTTCGCGAACTATGCGGACATGATCGAGACACCTCTCCGATAAATAACCAATAGCGGGACCTAGAGATCCATAATGGCTCCCACATATTCAACAATGACTTCGTGATCGAATGAACCCTTAACATACGATACTGATTCCCTTTGTCGCGCGATACTTTACTTTTCCGAGGTTCGATCATCGGTATCTCTATACCTAGTTCAACCCCGTTACCGATAAGTACTCTTTAATCGTACCATGGATGTCATCCCTTGTGACCTTGTCACATGCTTGCAAGCTAATTAGATGGCATTGTACCCTGAGGGCCCAGAGCATATATATCCGTCATCAGGATGGACAAGTCCCACTCTTGATCTATGCACTTCAACTCATACTTTCAGAATACTTAATCCCATATTTATAACCACCCATTTACGAAGTGGTGTTTGATGTAATCAAAGCATGCATCCGGTGTAAGTGATTAACACGATCTCATGGTCGAAGGATTAGGTTACTATGTATCGAAAGCTTATAGCAAGACGAACTCAACGACTTGATCTCGTGCTATGCTTACTATGGGTGTGTGTTCATTACATCATTCTCCTAATGACATAAACTTGTTATTAATAACATCCAATGTTCATGATCAGGAAACCATGATCATCTATTAATCAACAAGCTAGTTTAACAAGAGGCTTACTAGGGACTCTTTTATGTTTACAAAACACACAAGTATTAATGTTTTTGGTTAATACAATTATATCATGAGATGCAAACATTTATCATAAACACGAAGATATAATAATAACCACTTTATTATTGCCTCTTGGGCATATCTCCAACACAAGCTACTGCCACAAACCCGTAGTCCAGAGGTGTCCTACTCCCTCTTGATCATGGTGATGATGATGAAGACGTTGGAGAAGGTGGAGATCCCTCCTGTCAACACCCGGATTTTTAAGTCAGATGCCTATTATGCCGTACCTCGCAATCCCAGGAATATTGTTTTTGCGAGACATAATAGACTGATATCACAACACATCATTCATTACATAACATAATCGTCTTACAACAAAGGATCACATGATCCAGTCTTAATACAACATAGAGGATCTAGAGATCCTATTACAAAACACATAGCGGAAGCGAAGTAGCGATTGCGGTCCATTTGATCCACAGGCAACTGTTGACGTCAGGAGTGGTCCTAGTTGTCGTAGACGTCCTGCTGTCCTTCACCTTGGTACTGGGGCTCATCTTCATAGTCTGGCCATTTGAATAGCCAGGGACAAAGCCATGAGTACTTTAAAGTACTCGCAATCTAAAACTAAATGTAAGTACTATCAACTGTAGTAAGGGGGTTCTAAGCTCTAGGTTTATTTGCATATAGCCAGTTTTATTTCCAAAGCATTTAGTAAACAAAGACTCTTCATTTGCTTAACTTAACTCAAGTGGGAACATTAGTGTCATTCCCACAACTCTGTTGTAATTCAAAGTCAAAGTCACATTTCAAACTCAAGTCATAAATCGCCATTCATATTTTGGAAAAATTCTGATGACGGAACAGTATGGCCTTTCCAATCGTCCGTAACCGTGGACACGGCTATTCGAATAGGTTTACACTCTGCAGAGGTTGCACACTTGTGCCGCAACTTTTGATTACATCTGTCAGGGATAACCCTGAATAATCATAACTCAGTATGCGGATCATCAACCATAACCTTTCACTTATAAAATCTAGTATAGGCACCTCTCCCCATGAGTTTGGCCTACTGGTGATAGCCAACTGTTATCCCGGGAACTGCACAGGGCTTGGGTCGTACATTCACCTCATTTCACGTCATTTCCCTTTCAACGAAGGCAGCCTTGGCATAACCTCTATGACGCTTGTTTAGAGGCAACCCATACTAAAATACATAAACTTCCAGTTAAGCCCTACCCATAATCAGATATTGTGGGGGTACTTGTATAATTGGAATGGTGTCGCATCCGAACACAACCATCAGTTTTTGCTAAAATTCACCATGTCATGCACAATTCATATTCATCTTCAAAATCTTTCAATAGAATGACTCATCATTCCAAGGTTTTCAAAGTCATTTGATTCACATGTTTCCCATCTGGAGTAGTCAATTTTAGTTTAGCACTAGCAACTAATCATGAGGGGTGCTATCTACATTGTAGTTCTCTAGGCTAACCTTGTTGCTCTTGCAATACCTCCTATCTATACCAAAGTGAACAATGAACAAAATATCTTTGATAAACCAAAGTAAAGCTTGTAAGAATAAAACTTGGGATTGGATCTTAAACATAAAATAGAAGTGTAATGGTGCCTTGCTCTAGTAGAGCTTTGCAATTGGGGTAGCTTGCAAGAGTATAGCTTGCACATGGGAAATATTAGCTTGCCTTGGTTGGTGTAGTGATCAAAGTTCTCTTCCTCTTCTTCAAGGTAAACCTCCTCCTCTTGATAGTCTCCGGTACTAGTGTCTATAAACTAATACGAAGATACAATCACCACGCAATACTTAAGTAGACTAATTTGCCTTAATGGCTCACACAACATGATCTAGCATCATCACTTAACATTGCTACCCAAAATCATGCTAGGGTTTTCTTACTTAGTGTTAGGAAAATAATTTCCTCTCATTGAAATGTGGATTAGGGTTTCTCTTTAGTTTGGAGAAATAATTTCCTCTCATTGAATCTTGTTAAGATTTAATCTCCTCAAATAACAATGTATGATCACATGTTGACCAAGGTCAACACTTCACACTTATCATTTGAGCAACATGATTTAAATGAGGTTCTATACCTCATGCAATTTAAATCCTATTTGATTTAATATCCTCGAGTGAGCAAGTATGAGACCATGCAACAAGGGTCATCATTACTTCAAACTACTTGGGAAGATGATTTAAATGAGGTGCTACACCTCATAGATTTGAAATCCTAAATTTGAAATAGTTTAAATGGGCTAGAATTGACTACATAGCCAATATTTTTCTCTAGCCCATGATCATACAAAGTAACCATGTGATATTTATGCACAAACAATTAGAGTTTTTGAAATGTGAATTATGAGAATTTGAATCACCTCCAAATTCATCATAGTTGATTTTATAAATTTCTTTGAAATCTGAAAGCTCTTTATCTTGTTATTTTTGCTACTTTAATTCTACACAAGCTCTAGGGTTCAAACCAGTGTGGTTGGATAAAGAATTTATGGGCTTTCCAACAATATAAAGTTGGTCAAATTTGGTGCAGTGCATTTAAAGTTATTTAAATTTTAAATGGGACACCAGTACGCAATTTATTGAATTGATTTAAATCCAATTCAAATAACTGGGCTAGCGCGGGAAAATAAACGGGCCAGAACGATGGAGAGGGAGTTGGGCCAGCCCAGCTGCGCGTCTGGCGTGAGCGGGCCGCCTGTTCCCGAATCGGTACCGATCAACGAGGACCGTAGGATTAGAACGAGGATCTACAGTTCATGCTCGTCGTCTACGTCGACGAGAGGGGCTCACTGGCGCGGCGAGGCTAGGGGGTGGGCGAGCTCACCGGCGGTCGGCGGACGGTGCTGTTGACGCGAGGCCATGTTGCGGACGACGGCGGGTCTTCTGGTACCGGCGGCGACTCCAATGGTGGCCGAAATCGACGGCGCCCTTCTCAGCACCGCCGCGAACGTCAGCGAGCAATTGTTGGTCTACCGTCTACAATGTGGCAGGAAGAGGAGTGGAGGAGGATCAGAGAGAGGAGGGGAGTCGAATGGTGTGAACAATCCATCGCGGGGTGGCCTCCTTTTATAGGGTCGAGAGGTGGCCGTGGGGTGCGGGCGAGGTCGACGGTGGCTATGGCGTCTGGAGCTGCGAAGGGGCAAGGGAGGGTGCGCATGCGGTTGCAGGCGTCCTGGCGATCATGGTGAGCGTGACGGCACGGCAAAAGGTGGTCTGAGGCGTGCTAGCGACGTAGGCGTCATTGCAGTACCGTGGCGGAGGACGATGATCATGGCGACGTCTACAGGGCGCGGGCGTCCAATGGCGCTTGTCTGGAAGTGTACTGGTGCGGTGTGGAGTGCGCATGCGCAAAGAGGGAGAGAGAGGAGGACGATAGCGATGGGGGCGAGTGATGTCCTGGCGCGACCAGAGACGTGCCAGTGCATGCTCTGGCGTGCCCTGGACGTGGTGATCACGCGACGTTCTGGGTTTTGGAGGCATCTCTTTGACCTGGGATCATGTCCAGTAGGCTCAGCATGGCATGGAGAGGCTAGATGACAAGGTCAGAGGGAGAGGAGGATCCAAGGCAGGTGGTACCATGGTGGTGATCATGTGGCTGGCATGGAGTGGCATGGAGATGTGCAAGTCTTCTCTTGAGGTCAACTCCTGCATGGTTGTGACCAGTGAGGTGAGTGGGGATGGTTTGGCAAGGTGAGAGTGACTAGAGGGGTGCTAGGGTTGGCATGGTGATGTCCAAATCAAGGACATGGCTTGGCATTGATCTATTTGTGCCCATTTCTTGTGTAACAAAGGTGCTGCATGCTTGAGTGTGGTGAGTTGAGTGTGTATGACATGGAGCACAAGGTTGGAGAGGGCTAGATGTGTGCACATTGGATTAAAAAGAAAAGCATATGTGGCACATGCAAATGAGGTGGCATGCTTGAGGTGGTGATCATGGCCAAGGTTGTGTCACCTCCTTGATGTGCCTTTAGGGTACAAGGTGTACTACCAAGGAGGACAAGAGAGAGAGAGAGAGAGAGAGAGAGAGAGAGAGAGAAAGTGAAAAGTGAGGGAAAAGTGGCTTGTACCTTTATTCTCCTCTATGTGTACTTCTTGTCTCCAAAGTAAAAAATCTCTCTTGTGTGTAATTTTGGACAAATGGCTGAATGGTTGTGTTCTAAATGATGTTGGGCACCAATGTGTGGCATTGGTTTGAAATTTGGAGAGGTTTTGTGAAAATTCTAAAAGTGGAGGGAATCTGGAATCTGTTTCAAAGTGGCATCTTGGCTTGACTATTTGAAGCAATGGTCAATGCTCTAGTCAAAGTGGTCAACACCAAAGTTGCTCATCTTGATGAGGTCTTGGATGAGGTGCAAAGAGTTGACAGGGTTTGGTTTAAGAATCTCCTAATAAAAGGGCTAAAAGTGGGTAAGATATTAAAAAGGTCAAAAGTGACCATTATCACATGCCACAAGGTTTTTGATTTTTCTTTAATTTGATTTGATTTTTCTTGACCCAATTGATGTTGTTGAGTGTTGAAATGGTATAGAGGAGTGATCCAACCATTTACAACAAGTCTTAGGGTCAAGATTCTCAAATTTGTAATTTTGCTATTTCTTCTCATATGCCTCTATGGCATTTTTATTTTCTTTTTATTTTCTTTTGTTTCACCTTGGATTTGATTTGTCAAGTACTAGGTAAGGTTTATTAAGGTTTTCCAAACCTCTAAACAAGGTAGAAGGTCATAAGGTAAAGTTTTACAAATATAGCCATAGCCTCATAAGTGAAGCTAGTAGCATTTCTCTTTTTCTTAAAAGTCTCACTTTGATCCAAATGATCATGGCTTAGGGTTTAGTGGGGTTTAACCATGGTTCACAATCATTTGGAAAAGTGGCTAGGGCAAATGTCAAGAGTTGCAACTTAGGGTTTTAGGCCAAGTTTCAAACACTAACTAAACAATCATGGCAAAGATCATCACACATATGCATCAGCACTATGCATCTTGATCTATTAAAATAAAGTTTTTGTTGGTTCCAAATTTTGGAAAAAGGAAATTCATTTTCTTTTTTGTTTTAAAATTTGGGGTGTTACACCTCTAGCGGTGATTGTTGGAGATATGCCCAAGAGGCAATAATAAATTAGTTATTGTTATATCTTAGTGTTCATGATAAATGTTTACATCCCAGGCTATAATTGTATTAACCGAAACATTGATACATGTGTGTTATGCAAACAACAAGGAGTCCCTAGTAATCCTCTTGTATAACTAGCTTGTTGATTAATAGATGATCATGGTTTCGTGATCATGAACATTGGATGTTGTTAATAACAAGGTTATGTCATTGGTGAATGATATAATGGACATACACCCAAATAAGCGTAGCATGAGATCAGGTCGTTAAGTTCAACTTGCTATAAGCTTGCGATACATAGTTACCTAGTCCTTCGACCATGAGATCATGTAAATCACTTATATAGGAAGGGTACTTTGATTACATCAAATGCCATTGCGTAAATGGGTGGTTATAAAGATGGGATTAAGTTTTCGGAAAGTATGAGTTGAGGCATATGGATCAAGAGTGGGATTTGTCCATCCCGATGACGGATAGATATACTCTGGGCCTCTCGGTGGAATGTCATCTAATTAGCTTGCAAGCATGTGACTAGGTCACAAGAGATGACATACCACAGAACGAGTAAAGAGTACTTGTCGGAAACGAGGTTGAACTAGGTATGGAGATACTGATGATCGAACCTCGGACAAGTAAAGTATCGCGTGATAAAGGGAATCGGTATCGTATGTAAATAGTTCAATCAATCACTGAGTTATCGCTGAATGTGTGGGAGCCATTATGGATCTCCAGATCCCGCTATTGGTTATTGGTCGGAGAGGAATCTCGACCATGTCTGCATAGTTCACGAACCGTAGGGTGACGCGCTTAAGGTTCGATGTCGCATAAGTAGATTCGGAATATGAGATGGAGTACAAAGTTTGTTCGGAGTCTCGGATGGGATCCAGGACATCACGAGGAGATCCGGAATGGTCCGGAGAATAAGATTCATATAAGGGAAGTTGATTTCTAGGTTTCGGAAAAGTTTGGGATTTTTCCGGTGGAAGACCGGGAAGGTTCTAGAAGGTTTCGGAGGGTTCCACCATGGTGCCCACAACCTAGGGGGCCCAACATGGGCCGAGGAGGTTCTGCCTTGCCCTAATGGGCCAGGCGCACCAAGCCTCAATTGCCCAGGCCGGCCACCCCTAAGGGTTTACCAAAACCCTAGGGGGGATCAACTTGGGGGGCAAGTTTCCCCCCTTCCCCTCCTTTGGCCGCCGGACATAGGGCTTGGAGGAGGGGTGATGTCTACGGGAGCTTCTATTCTTGTAGACAGTGTTGGGCCTCCAAGAGCAGAGGTTTGTAGAACAGCAGCAAGTTTCCCTTAAGTGGATCACCCAAGGTTTATCGATCTCGGGGAGGAAGAGGTCAAAGATATCCCTCTCATGCAACCCTGCAACCACAAAGCAAGAAGTCTCTTGTGTCCCCAACACACCTAATAGGTGCACTAGTTCGGCGAAGAGATAGTGAAATACAGGTGGTATGAATATATATAAGCAGTAGCAACAGCACCAGAAAAGTGCTTTGCTGTCCAGGACTAGCGTGTGATGGATGGTGGTAATATTGCAGACAGTACAGATACAGTAAAACAGTAAACAAGCAGCGATAGCAGTATTTGCGAACAAGGCCTAGGGATTATACTTTCACTAGTGGACACTCTCAACATTGATCACGTAACAGAATAAATAGATAGATGTTAGACTCTACACTCTCTTGTTGGATGATGAACACCACTAACTGTGTAGGATTACACGAACCCTCAATGCCGGAGTTAACAAGCTCCACAATATTCGATGTTCATATTTAAATAACCTTAGAGTTCATGATAGATCAACATAACCAAACCAAGTACTAACATAGCATGCACACTGTCACCTTCACGCTACGAAAGGAGGCATAGATCACATCAATACCATCATAGCAATAGTTAACTTCATAATCTACAAGAGATCACAATCATAGCCTACGCCAAGTACTAACACGATGCACACACTGTCACCATTACACCGTGCAGGAGGAATAAACTACTTTAATAACATCACTAGAGTAGCACACAGATAAATTGTGATACAAAACACATTGCAATCATAAAGAGATATAAATAAGCACTTCACTATGCCATTCATAACAGTGAATAAATATTCTGTGAAATATAGCCTAAGAGACCCACACGGTGCACACACTGTCACCTTTACACACGTGGGACAAGGAGTCTCCGGAGATCACATAAGTAAAATTCACTTGACTAGCACAATGACATCTAGATTACAAGCATCATCATATGAATCTCAATCATGTAAGGAAGCTCATGAGATTATTGTATTGAAGTACATAGGAGAGAGATGAACCACATAGCTACCGGTACAGCCCCGAGCCTCGATGGAGAACTACTCCCTCCTCATGGGAGACAGCAGTGTTGATGAAGATGGCGGTGGTGTCGATGGAGGAGCCTTCCGCGGGCACTTCCCCGTCCCGGCGGCGTGCCGGAACAGAGACTCCTGTCCCCCAGATCTTGGCTTCGCGATGGCGGCGGCTCTGGAAGGTTTCTCGTACCGTGGCTTTTCCGTATCGAGGTTTTAGGTCGAGGGGGCTTAAATAGGCGAAGAGGCGGCGTCAGAGGGTCGAAGAGGCGGTGAGAGGGTAAGGCGGTGCGGCCAGGGCCTGGGCCGCGCCGGCCTACCTCCTGGGCCCACCAGGGCTCCCCTCTGGCGACTCTCAGGTGTTCTGGAAGCTTCGTGGAAAAATAGGATGCTGGGTGTTGATTTCATCCGATTCCGAGAATATTTCCTTACTAGGATTTCTGAAACCAAAAACAGCAGAAAACAGCAACTGGCCCTTCGGCATCTCGTCAATAGGTTAATTCCGGAAAACGCATAAATATGACATGAAATGTGCATAAAACATGTAGATATCATCAATAATGTGGCATGGAACATAAGAAATTATCGATACGTCGGAGACTTATCAAGGGGCCAAGGAAGCCCTGGCCGCACCCCCCCTATATAAAGAGGGGAGGGCAGGGGCGCAGCCCTCCTTCAACCCTTGACCTCTGGCCACCTCTCTCTCCCACCGATAGTCTGCTCCGGCTTAGGCGAAGCCCTGCAGCTTTTCTCCTCCACCACCACCACCACACCATCTTGCTGCTGGGATTCCGAGGGGATCTACCACACTTTCGCTGCCCGATGGAACGGGGAGAGGACGGGCTTCATCGACACCGTACGCACGACCGAGTACGGAAGTGCTACCGGATTGCAGCACTGGACGATCGACTACATCAACAACGAGATCTAATCTCGTAGGCTTTGGAGTCTTCGAGGGTTAGTCTCATGATCTTCTCGTTGCTTCGATCTTGGTAGATTAGATCTTTCTTCTTCCTAGATTGGATCTTGGTTTTTGTTCATGTTCACGGTAGAAATTTTTGTTTTCCATGCAACAAACCCATCAGTGATCCCAGCGGAGTTCCCCCCTCCAATCTTCTCTGCTGCAGGCCTCTCTTTTCTTGTTTCTATCATTTGCAGCGCTCTCCTCCTGAGAACTCTTCCGGGCCATATATATAGTGATTTTTAGATCGAAATACGTCGGTGGGCGAAAGAATCAGGCCGATTGGACGATCGAGGGCCGAAAGAGGGTGGGTGGTAGGCCCACCATGTTTGGGTGCGCCACCTGACCTATTTTGGGCCTCAGGCCCATCTAGGTCTCCTCCAAAGCTCCAGGGTGCTTCTCCCGATGAAAAAGTGACGCTGCAAAAATCTCAGGTCAATTTGACTCCGTATAGGTCTCTAAAAGTGAAAAATACGCAAAACAGAATTTTCCTGTTCTGCAGAGTTATAAACCAAATAAAGGGGATCGTTGGTAAATCCCCATAAATCAATGTAAAACATGTTGTTATCATAATATATGTTGCAAATATGTGGGAATTAAATATGAGAAAGGATAAAGTTCATGTATGCATTTTACATGCATCAACGTATCAACTCCCCCAAGCTTAAGCTCTTGCTCGTCCTCGAGCAAATAAGCGAATAGATCATATCATACATCAATGAACTTATGGTTGACAAAAAAATACAAGGATGGTGATGGCTGTGAAATGTGCCACTTTTTCTCGCGTTTAAACCTTTAGCTAAGTCAAGAAATTAACTAAGTTTCCCTCTCAATTTTCTATTAATGACTAATTATTGCAATAATGTGCAATCTCTTCTATCTTTGAATGGTGTGTAGGAAATCACGTCATCATGACAAATGGACATGCAATAACTTAAGAAAATCGCGTCACACGTGCAGGAAAGTTGACCAAGCATCAAAAGGCGGTTCCAGGAGGTTTAGCGGACACCGGGCCGCAACATTCCCAAGGTCAAACCTAGAAGTTCTGTGAAGAACCCAACGCCAAAGAGTGAGCCATTCGTCATCAAACAGAGCCGCCACCCATCAGATCAATCTACACCACACCAAAGGAGATCCACCACCATAGTTCATCCATTCCATCTCCCATCTCCTCCATAACCATAGCCATCACCATTGTAATAGAGATCTCCTTGAGTATTGGCGACCATTGTAAGAATATTGTGATTTCAATCCAAGTATTTTCCACAATGATTTATATCTTTGATCTGTATATTATGTGTGAGTATTCCTGACAGGCTACGGGTTGAGGTGAATTATCGCAAGGTTTATATGCATCTAATCTCATAAATATATGTAAGAATTGAATATGAGTTTTGCAATCTTGTATCCTTGTCGCTTTGCCTCGATTCGATGATCTACAGGTACATACTCATGTCTATTGGATCGATCAAGGGAAGAGGTGGGATGAGTGGAGAACGGCATGCTACCGCGAAAACTTGGTGACAGAAAGGGGGAAGTAACCTTACATGTTTAGTGATTCATTCGGGATCAACGACACAATCATCTAGCATAATGCTTTAGTTTGTATTCATTTACTTAATAACTATTGTTACTCGCGGCTGTGGGAGAAGTGGTTGGACCAAGAGGCTCGTGTCACCTATGGCCTTAGGTGCAAGAGTATTTACGGATGCGCTGCTCACAAATCTCTTATCTCTATTTTACTTACTACACATTCTCACTTCATTTTTATATGTATGCATAGCCGCGGGAGAATCCTTAACCCTGGCCTATTTCCATCCATTGAACACAACGCAATTAAGAGTAAACTAGATAGGTCCGGTAAACATAAAGTTAAATCAACTAGCCAGTCTTATATATGTTTCCATTACACCATTTTAGCAGCGCTTCCCAAGGTTCGAATAAACCTAGGTCTTCTAGGGAAAAAGCTTATCATACTACAATCCATAATCTGGGTCGAAGGTATCACATGGCATCATCAACTTATCCATATTCACTTGTCTTGCAAAATCTATGAACCAACAACCATACAAATGTGGGCTTCATACAATAGAAATTCTAGCAACTACCCCTTACCATTTGAACAAAACTAACCATTGCATGTTGGACAAAACATGTTTCGAATATCTCTTTTATTTATGCATGGCTTTTTACCTTGCTTTATTTGACTTTTAAATTGAATTTCTAATGAAGATAAACTCTCATAGATAAACTAGTTACAAGAAAAGAATTTATTAGACAACAAGATAAACATGAAGTTTGACTTTGTCAAACAATTTTCCATGTTTCCAATGGTATCAGTTAATAATCTTGACCCTAGTAACCAGTATAAACCTTTTTACTGTCAAGTATTGTCATCATCTCTTCCTAACTATTTGGTCTACAAGACCACATCTCTATCCCAAATTCAAGGTATTATCTTCTTATTTTGTTTATTAACATCACTTGCATGGATCTTTCCTTTGTTGCAAGTTTTATTTTATTAAAAAGTTCTATGCTTGTCCAAAATGCTCAAGTTAATTTAATTCAAGACAAGGTGTAATTGAAACTTCTAGATATGAGGTGCACCTATGCATGAGTGTTACCCATAAATCTCTGAACAAAAGAATCATTGATGACACCATACTTTATATTTCATTCAAAACCACTTGACCAAAGCTAGATGATAATGATATAAGAGCTTTCCAAACTACGAGAAAATTTATAACTACTAGATGAAAGAAAAACCAAACTAAAGATAACAACTAAGAGCGATATGCTAAACTAGAAAGCATAAAAGATTGATTAGAACTCCCCCAAGATTAATTTCTTTTACGTAGATCTTATTTCTTCTTATCATTCTCTTGCTTCTTTGGGTCATGATGGTCCTAAAGATCTTGGAGCAAGATCATCATGAGATTATAATCTTGCCAAAATTTCTTAGAACTCTTAGCAATATCTTCCCAAAGCTTTCTTTCCATCTTTTCCTTCCTAGGATTCCACTCCGGGGTTGATCCGGCCTCCCTCCTTCTTGGGGAGATGATGATCCCACTCTCTTGGAAGATCCTTGGCCAGAACCCTCATGTTTTCCTTGCGACGAAGGTTAACAACAAGATTTCTGGAATCCAGGCAGTTTCTAGGGACTCTTCCACCGAAGCTTATATGAATGTTGCGCTTCACCCCATTGGGAGGAGGCACAACCCTAACTACAGACACATGTACATGAGGTGGATGAAGCTCTGCCTTGTTTTCGGCGTTGGTGATGTGCTCGTGACCTTCTTCTCCTTTCTTCTTCTTCTTCTTCTTCTTCTTCTTCTCCATGTTCCTCTTCTTCTTATTCTCCATCGGAGTAGTCCTTCCTCCTCCTCTTCCTCCACATAGATGTGGGGCGAAGCCATCGAGCTCATCATCTTGCATGGAAGAGCATTGGTAGGAATCTTCAGAGGACATGGCGAAGACTTTTGGTGGAGAGAAATCTGAAAGACAGGGATAGAAAACAATTCTCACTCAAAAAAGACTCGATGCAAGATTAGGTTAGCATAGAGGGGTGTATATTGACGGTTTTTAGGTCAAAACGAAGCATTGGACACGAAACGGAGGCGAAACGGATGTCGGAGGGGCCAAAAGGCACATAGTGGCGAGATGATGCATGTAAAATGCATACATGAACTTTGCACTTTATTACCAAATATTACCACATATTTGCATCTTATATAATGGTATTTGCATGTTTTATCTTATTTTCAGGGATTTGCTAAACAATCCCCTCTCCTCCGGTTCTAACTCTGTCTGGCAGAAAACGCCTCTTTTTAGTTTTCTAACTTTCTAGGAGCTACAAAACTAGAAAAAGGGCAAGGTTATGGGCCACGCTTCGGAAATTTTGAGACGACCAAAATGAGCTAAAGTGGGACACCGGGAGGTAAACTGGCTAGGAAAGAGGCCTACCGGCAGAGATCGGGGGGGACGCTACCGAAATCGCCGCCGGTGGACTCCACCCCCCTCCGGTGTGGTCATCATCATCATCTTCATCAACATCAGCAACACCATCTTCATCTACCCTTTGTAATCTCTTGGCAAACATGATGTGTATTGCAATTTATCACTTTCCCATGGTATTTTGTGTCTCCATATCTTTGTTTAAGTAGTGACTTTTTTTGGCAACTGTAAGATAATTTTTTTGATGTTTACATACAAGTATTTGTTATCTTCTATGATGGTCTCTTGTACTGATATATGAGTGCACACATGTGTTGGGGAATGAATGAGGTTGTCACTGTTGCATGAGGATAGGAGGATGGATAGCTGGAGCTTGAAAGAAACCATGTCCCAATTCTTAGATTCATGTTGTATTAATTCATGGTTAATCAACGAGGGGTATTACTATGGGGACATTTAAACTTACAACAGTGGTTGGACTTTATGTCTTAATAGTCTTTTGCTTGCTTTTAATTGGCCTTGGGATCAATCACTAGTGGTGTATTTGCTCATGTTTATGGCTGCACCAATATATGGCTCCTCTCTAGAAGAAACAATAAAAAGACTATCTTTGCGCTTCACTAATTATGAGAACCACACAAATGAAGTAGCAATTTTTCACTTACTCCCTTGAGTTACTACACTTAATGTCACTTTACTTTACTACACTTTACTTTTCTTACATTAGTTTTACTCATTGCATTTTAATTTCAGCACATATAGTTTTATAGTAGAAAACTCTCCACACACATAAACACACTATAGATCGTAGCTTTGCATAGAAGGCCATATAAGTGGGTTATAGGGCTTTAGAGAATAGATAGTTTACCTTCCAGCTCCTCGTGGGTTCAACACTCAAATACTTATCGAATTGTACTATGGGGATCCCCTGCACTTGGGGGTTATCACGCACCCAGCCAAGTAGGGCGCGCCATGATGTCTACGGGAGCTTCTATTCTTGTAGACAGTGTTGGGCCTCCAAGAGCAGAGGTTTGTAGAACAGCAGCAAGTTTCCCTTAAGTGGATACCCAAGGTTTATCGAACTCGGGGAGGAAGAGGTCAAAGATATCCCTCTCATGCAACCCCGCAACCACAAAGCAAGAAGTCTCTTGTGTCCCCAACACACCTAATAGGTGCACTAGTTCGGCGAAGAGATAGTGAAATACAGGTGGTATGAATAAGTAGTAGCAACGGCACCAGAAAAGTGCTTTGCCCAGGACGAGTAAACAAGCGGTAGTAATGCAGCAGTGATGTAACGCGATAAAACGAGTAAACAAGCAGCGATAGCAGTATTTAGGAACAAGGCCTAGGGATTAGACTTTCACTAGTGGACACTCTCAACATTGATCACATAACAGAATAGATAAATGCATACTCTACACTCTTGTTGGATGATGAACACATTGCGTAGGATTACACGAACCCTCAATGCCGGAGTTAACAAGCTCCACAATAATGCTCATATTTTAGTAACCTTTAGTGTAAGATAGATCAAAAGACTAAACCAAGTACTAGCATAGCATGCACACTTGTCACCTTCATGCATATGTAGGAGGAATAGATCACATCAATATTATCATAGCAATAGTTAACTTCGCA
This sequence comes from Lolium rigidum, assembly GCF_022539505.1. NCBI lineage: Eukaryota > Viridiplantae > Streptophyta > Magnoliopsida > Poales > Poaceae > Lolium > Lolium rigidum. The sequence continues at coordinate 65,499,137 of NC_061513.1, read as the reverse complement.
ATCTACAAGAGATCATGATCATAGCATAAACCAAGTACTAACACGGTGCACACACTTGTCACCTTTGCACACGTGCGGGAGGAATAAAACTACTTTAATAACACATCACTAGAGTAGCACATAGATAAATTGTGATACAAACACATTGCAATCATAAAGAGATATAAATAAGCACCTCACTATGCCATTCAACGGTGAATAAGTATTCGTGAAATATGGCCTAAGAGACCCACACGGTGCACACACTTGTCACCTTTACACACGTGGGACAAGGAGTCTCCGGAGATCACATAAGTAAAACTCACTTGACTAGCATAATGACATCTAGATTACAAGCATCATCATATGAATCTCAATCATGTAAGGCAGCTCATGAGATTATTGTATTGAAGCACATAGGAGAGAGATGAACCACATAGCTATCGGTACAGCCCCGAGCCTCGATGGAGAACTACTCCCTCCTCATGGGAGCAGCAGCGGTGATGAAGATGGCGGTGGAGATGGCAGCGGTGTCGATGGAGAAGCCTTCGGGGCACTTCCCCGCTCCGGCAGGGTGCCGGAACGGAGACTCCTGTCCCCCGGATCTTGGCTTCGCGATGGCGGCGGCTGCGGAAGGTTTCGTGGTTTTCGTCGAACGCCCCGAGGTTTTTAGGTCGGGGGCTTTATATAGGCGGAGAGGCGGCGCGGGGAGGGCTTACGGGGGGCCCACACCCTAGGGGGCGCCCCCCTTGGCCGCGCCGGGGTGTGGTGTGGTGGCCCTGCCCCCTTCTCTGGCGGTTCTCGTGTGTTACGGATGCTTCGGGTAAAATAGGAACACGGGCGTTGATTTCGTCCGATTCGAGAATATTTCGTTACTAGGATTTACGAAACCAAAAACAGCGAGAAAACGAGGAGCGGCACTTCGGCATCTTGTTAATAGGTTAGTTCCAGAAAATGCACGAATATGACATAAAGTGTGCATATAACATGTAGATAACATCAATAATGTGGCATGGAACACAAGAAATTATCGATACGTTGGAGACGTATCAGCATCCTTAAGCTTAGTTACGCTCGTCCCGAGCGGAGTAAAACGATAACAAAGATAATTTACTGGAGTGACATGCCATCATAAACTTGATCATACTATTTGTAAAGCATATGTAGTGAATGCAGCGATCAAAACAATGTATATGACATGGGTAAACAAGCTGAATCATAAAGCAAAGACTTTTCATGAATAGCACTTCAAGACAAGCATCAATAAGTCTTGCATAAGAGTTAACTCATAAAGTAATAATTCAAAGTAAAGGTATTGAAGCAACACAAAGGAAGATGAAGTTTCAGCGGTTGCTTTCAACTTATAACATGTATATCTCATGGATAATTGTCAATGCAAAGCAATATAACAAATGCAATATGCAAATATGTAAGAATCAATGCACAGTTCACACAAGTGTTTGCTTCTTGAGATGGAGAGAAATAGGTGAACTGACTCAACAATGAAAGTAAAAGAATGGTCCTCCATAGAGGAAAAGCATCGATTGCTATATTTGTGCTAGAGCTTTGATTTTGAAAACATGAAACAATTTTGTCAACGGTAGTAAAAAGCATATGCATCATGTAAATTATATCTTATAAGTTGCAAGCCTCATGCATAGTGTACCAATAGTGCCCGCACCTTGTCCTAATTAGCTTGGACTACCTGGATTATCACCGCAATACATATGCTTTAACCAAGTTTCACAAAGGGGTACCTCTATGCCGCCTTGTACAAAGGTCTAAGGAGAAAGCTCGCATTTGGATTTCTCGCTTTTGATTATTCTCAACTTAGACATCCATACCGGGACAACATAGACAACAGATAATGGACTCCTCTTTTAATACTTTAAGCATTTGACAACAATTAATTCTTTTCTCATTAGAGACTTGAGGATATTTGTCCCAAA